>NC_137586.1:65908646-66050269 GCF_963210335.1 Falco punctatus
TTTTACTGCCGGTCGTCCAGTCCTCTCCTGTGTATTCAGTTCAGATGCCTCTGCATCTGTGGCACAGGTTTCCCTTGGGTGTCATTACTTTTGCTATATGTAATGCAAGAGAGAGGCATGACTTATTAGAAGGATTAATGAAGAAGCTGAAGTTGACATTCAAGAGGCCTGTTTCCCTCAGTAAATGAACAGTTGAATTACAGCAGGAAACTGCAGTAGCGACTACCTTGATGCAGAGAAGAAAACCATTTCTAAATGCATTTGCAAAAACAGAGTGGTTTGCGGGGTGAGGGAGCAAACCACTGCCTCGCTCATGCAGGGTAGTGAAATGTAGACAAGAATCAGCACAGCTACTGCAAATTTCCAACCAAACATAAAGCAAAAATGATTCACTCCTTGAAACAAATTGTTAATACTTAGCCTTTGAAGCTTTGTTCTGTTTTTTGGCTTCCCTACAAAGCATTTTCAGTTGAGTTAGCACACTGATAAAAAAGCTATGGAATATTTATTTTAAAATTATGTATATTAATAACTATTTCTACAGTGACTATGAGATTAGGAGGAAAATCTGATCCAAATCTCATGGACAGATGAGAAAAAAAGTGGGTTTCTATGCTGCTGGACATTCATTCCACATTGCCTTCTGGAATTTATAGACATGAATACTCCCCTGTGCCCTCCCCCCTCTGCCCCCGGCTTCTCCCCGCCCCCCCCCCCCCCCCCCCCACCCCCCCTTAAATATATGATGGGTAAGTGGCATAACTTCTGCTCAGGTTAATTATGCAATCTTCAAGTACTAAATAATTTCTTTGATTGCCACCCACATTAATAATCCACTTTGAAGAGTTCTCACATCCAGTCCTTCAAATTCCCAATCCCTTTCTGATAATTGTAGTACTTGTGGCAGCAGGAATGAAATGTTTTGTACCTATTATGCTGAAGTGGTCTTTAGATGTAAAGAGTGAAAAATTTCCAGTCCTGCTGGCAGGATGTACAAAAAAGCACTAGCAAGACAGATCAAGTGCTGTTTCTGCTGCTGTGGAGGTCATCTTGGTTTGCTTTGTTTCAAATAAAAATGCAGTCTACTATTATAATAGAACATGGCTGGTGAAAAGAAAAGACCTAATGTACAACCGACCTTTGGAATACGCACTGACATTTTACCGTAACTCTCATCTGCTATTGCTGTACACAACTTAATCAGCATCCAACAAATAAACATTTTGTTTTCAGGGCTTAGTGAAAAGAAAACTATAAAAGTAAGCTTTATAGCTATAATACATGTTTTGATACTGAGACATAGAATCCTAAAGCCAAGATTTACCCTTTCAGCAAAGTAAATATAAGCTGCAAATGCAGACACTTGTGGTTCAGACCCATGAAACAGGCCTATGTACTAAAGGTAAAGAGTATATACATCCACTACAATAAAGTACTGCAGACTCTGTGAAAAATATCATCTGTACTTGAAAAATAAAGCATTCCTGAAATGCCTGGAAAAAAAAGTGCTGACAATTATTCAAAATTTTTAAATTCAAACTATTGAAAATCCTACAAACTTGCATTTATTTTTTTTTTAAACACATAAAAGACCCTATTAGTTTACTCAAAACAATTACGTTTATTTAAGCTAAAAGTGTAAGATCTGATGTATTAGGTAGCTCAAAAAGAGAGAACTTCCTATCCATAGCTAGGTAGCCTGGTAAAAGTTCAGATGCTTCTTGTGGCCTAGATGCAATATATTAACCATGATAATTCAGGGGTAAGGAAAACTTAACATTAAGTAACGTTTAAATTTAATTTATCTTTTAGAGGCTATAATTTTGTACATTTAAATTACTACTAGTTAATACTTTATTGGCATAGAATCAGTACTATGTACTAAATATTTATTATTTAATATCTCTATCTGATTTCATAGTTTATTTCTGTGCATCATGATTGTGACACACCCCAACTACCTTCTTGACAGAAAGTGCTAGAGAAAATGTCAGGAGAGAAAAAAACACCATCTGAACATAAAAAAAGGATCACAGTTATTTGTACTTTTTGTTAACATCAGAACAGTTAGGACAAAAGCAGCTCTGCAGAATGTCACAAACATTAAGTGATTTAAGTTTTCCCCAACTCTTTTCTCTTCTTTTATATGTTTACATAACTATTGCTAATGTATATATGCAATATTATATGCATATTTTATACCTGCTATCAAATGTTTATAATATCTCTAGTTAACCTGGTGAACATTGTATTTTGTATGTTCTGTTTACTATGTTAGTGATATACAAGGGCTGAATTTCACTTTCAGCCTAACATTATGATAGTGGCCTATTTGCATTGATAAAACCATTAAAAAAAATGTATCTGCTGATGATTCCTCTCCCCATGATTATAACAGGTAGTTTTGGTTTTGCTCTTGTTTCTACCTTCGTAAGTATTTTTAAGGTCAAAAATTTCCCCCTCCTCCAAAACAAGAAGTGCAAAAACAACATAATGATATTGCAAACAGCCAACACATTCAAGGCATTGAACATGCTCCTACCTAGTCCCAGGTACCGCAGCAGAAGAAATAATTCATAACATATATTTAATCTCTTTTTATTTGTGACAGAAAAATAAAATCACAATAGCACTGAATGTACTTGTTACCTATTCAAATAATACATAATCTACAGATTATTTTAAAAGAAATCACAGGAAATAGATGTGTGCCCCGTGGTTTCTAATTTCTAACTCTGCTAACTTCAAGCTCTAGCTCTACCATTTTTGTCCTTACTCCTATCTCTCATACATTTACACTGTACACTGGAACAAGAGTTACACTTCTCTTGTGCACCACCCTCACCGCCAAGTATGCGCTACTTGTTACTATCATTCTTCAACACTATTTCCAAGCAGAACTTTGTTGGCTAATCTTGTCTGCTCATTTTGTCAGCTAATAGATTCTCCCTCCAGCAGGATAAAAAAAATACTTGTAGTTTAGTTTCAGGTGTAGATGTTTGAAAATTCAAATATGCCTTTAATTTCCTTGCATTTCCTTGTAATGTATGCACTAGACCATTTATTGGGCTGGGAACCAAACTCAAAACTCACTTCATCTAACTATATACTATGGAAATTATATTTTACATATCAGCTACTGCTAGCAGTTGCAGAAATTACATATTCTCAAGATCAAGGTCTAAGTATATGACATATTAGGCTATATAACACTAAACATCCCCACGGCAATTCTGAAAGCATGAAACCATCCCTGACCACTAAGCCATGTTCTCACAAACACTGTTCATTACACTCATTGCACTACTTGGGGTCTTAGATCTTTCTCCCATTCAAATACTACTCGTATCTGCCTAATTCCTCAAGAAGTGACTTACAACACTTGTCCCACAACCTACATTTCAAAGAGAAAGCAATATCACCTCTTTTTTTGGAAAAAAAAAAAAAAGAAAAAAAAAAAAAAAGAATTCCAAAGTAAACATACTCATTAAACGTAAGATTAAATACCCCTGAGTTAAGGGTTGAAGTTCACACAGGAACAGAGCCTATAAAACCTGTTACAAAGATGGATATAGTACATGAAGTAACTGCAAAGCAGCAGTGACCTGTCTTAGCAGCTGAGCCATGTTATCTTTGGTATTCAAAGATAAAACTTTCTGATCAAGTTTCAGAGGAATTTTAAGGTTTCAGCTTTCATAGGATTACCCATTTGAAAATCACGACACTTTGAGGAAAAAGGACACCAAAGTATCAGACTGCAGGAGTCCCCACCACCACACTCTTTATATATTTTCTGTTGAACTCCCAGGCTACTTCTGCTTCAATACCAGCTGGCTTGGTCCTCCAAGTTTCCATGCAGTACAATCAAGTTATACCGCAAGTTAATAAATGGATATACACTGTGTCAAAATCACTCAGACCTGATGAAGCTATCATGTCTCTACACCCACTTCATTGTCCATTTCCAAGGTTACCTAAACTATACACTCTAATTCTCTGGCCCTGCTTGTTTCTAGGTCTCAGAAAACAATGAATGCTCTCTGGGATCCATAACTGTTAATTAACTAGGAGTAATAAAACCATAAATATCTCTTGACAAAAGACTGTTCACAAATTCTCCATCAAGTAAGCTTTTACTTGCGTTTTAACCAAGGCAACCTCACCCATCTGAGTACGCACAGCTCTCCTCAGACATCATTCAACTTCTCACATGAAGTTCCAAGATGCACTAAGACCAATGTACTCATTGGTTACACAGCATTGGTTACACACACATGATGCAGTTCTAACTTAACTGTTTTTAAGTTGCTATAGAAAATACTACTTTTTCATACAAATGACTACCAGACTTTGTAGTGAGCATTTTTTTCAAAATAAAAATAAAAATAAACACCAGTATGATGTCTCAGTGACTAGCAAAAACAATTATATGCTGCACTGACATGCACTCATTTAAAAATGGATATTACGTCTATTATTATAACAAAGCACATGTATGTTTCATCCATATATACAGTCACAGCCAAAAGGTAATAAAGCAAATGAAGCACAAAAATTTCACAGGTTATTCATAAGCTTGCATTGTATGTACAGCCTTATGGACAGGTATTTAAAGAATTCAAAATTTCTATCATCTCTGACATATAAAAATATATGTCCCAGAATCACGATAGTTTAATGCACCATAAAAGAAAAATGCTGGAGTCCTATGCCCAAAATGAGAAAAACAATTTCTGTTTGTATTAAAACTGAATATAAAAAAGCAACTGAAATCTGGGCACCAAGCAGCATTAGCTGTCAGATTTTTCACTTAGACTTTCAAGTAAACCAGCTTCACTATGAAAAGAGGAAAAAAAAACCCTGTATCTTTGAGATGGAAGGGATTGGGGGGGGCGGGGGGGGGGAGGGGCGCGGGGGGAAAGATGGGAGAGTGTCCTACTGATAGGCTCACTGCTTTGCTTCAGGGACATCTAATAACATGACACTAATGTATGCACAACTGAAAAAGGACAGCCTGCAGATCTAGGTAGGCACAGTAGCATCAAATAGGCAGTGAGCATAAGACAGAGTTGTTAGGGATGTTCAGACTATCTAGTTGCAGTATACAGGCTTTCTAGAATTATTTTGGATAAATGGAGGTAATAGGCAAAACAGAGTTCTGACAGCTAAGAGATTGAATCTTTTAAGCACTGCAGCTGTAGTATGATTTCTGTAAAAAAGAACACCCACATTACAGATAATGAAATAAGGACTTTGTTCCCTTTTTAATTAATGTGTTTCTATTCACTGACTGATTCTGATTCCATAGATAAAAACAGGTTCCTCCCAACTGGTAAGTATGATCTAAAATGGTGGCGTTGTTCTCTAAAAGGAGAAAGAAAATAAAGAAAACATCATGATGACAGAAAGAAGGCAATAACAAGGGGAATCCCTGAGCCAAGATATCGTGAAGATATACAACATGTTCATTCATGCTGACAGTTTTTACTCATGGAGTGGAAAAGCAAAATGCAGAGCGTAAAAATATGTATTTTTTCTCACTGGGCAGTAGTAAAGGGTGAATCATAATTGTAAAAAAAAAAAAAAAAAAAGATACAGTTCTTTCCATTGCTACTAACACCAGTAGGGTTACTTTTATTCTTTCTCTCTAAGGGCAGAGTTTAGGTAAGAGAATTCATGAACATATAAATAAATAAATCCAGGGTGGGAAAATTAATATTCTGAAGAATACATATTTAAGTCAGGCTGCAATTATTCCTAATAAACCAGGAGAGTTTACTGAAAGGTTGACATTAGAGTTTAATTTAAAAAAAAACCTCAGCTTAGACATCCAGGTGCATCTCACTCTCAGATTAATGTGTTTACTGGCAAAAAGAAGCAAGCAGTAATATCTTTATAAGACCATCTGATGGCTGGAACAAAGTGCTCCAGCTTTCAAACACAAAAGATCTTTACTAAGTAAGGGAAAAAAAAAGAAAAAAGAAAAGAAAAGAAAAGAAAAAGGATTTTAGATTTCACTTCTTTCCAACCTTCTGCCCAGATCGACTCCTTTATACATCTACTTCCTTCTCTCAATAGAATAAAAATTTTGAAAAAGAAAGGAAAAAAAAGCAAGACTGGCTCATCCAAATTCTTTGCTAAAACCAGACTGTGCTTCAACTTTTCATTTTGTTCACTCTACCAGAAAAGGAGGTGAAAATTAATTCTTGTGATCTCACAAGTCGGGAGAAATTTCTTTTCATTAAGAAAGGGGAAGACATAGCTGTCTTCAATCCATGAGCTATGATTTTTTTTTGATCAAAGAAGCAACATCCAATGAAAATCAAATTAAATTCTGTTTTCTGTTGACTCCATTGCCTTGTCAAATCTTTGGAAATCTATTATTTTCAGATATTGCAACTGTCCATTACACTGTCCACTTCTATCATGCTATTTTTAATCCTCCACCTTGTTTTGTTTAAACATGTAAACAGAATTAAACATAGTTTTCACAATCTCAGTATCTGACATTTCAGACACTTATTTGCACTTCAGATCTTTCACTATTATCTTTTCCCAAACAACTTGCCTGCAGTCATGGGTCCAGTACAAAATATTTAACATTTGAGCCAAGGCAGAAGTAAAGCCATGTTAGTTCAAAGCATAACTGACATTTACAGTGGTCAACTTTTAATGCAGCTATAGCTAAACTGAATAATATTCACTTCATTAATATGCAGTAATAAAACAAAAGTAATTCTTTTTCTATTAAACTCCTGTTCCAGTCAACGGCACAAGCTACTCTGCTCATGTTCCTAAAATCTGAACACAGAGATTTGCTAATTACTACATTTGCCAAGACATCAGTATTCCAGATTGCAACACTGTGAGGTACCACAGCAACCTCACTGATAATCCTGAACTAGCCAACAAAATTTTCATATTCAATAGTACCATGCATGTGCAATATAACCAGCTCTAAGAAGAAATATGCTGACTGTCCTAATATTGCTCCATGCTTCAAAGCTTCACAAGTGATGACCTTCAAAGTAGTGAGTGTATCACTAAATGAGAGATAATATTCTTGCTTTCTAATAGATAGTAAGAAGAATATGCAAGAATGCATCTTTGCATGAAAGAGTGTAACATACCGGTGTCTCCTGGATGTCTGATACCTAGAGTACACTGAAATACGCAGAACGTAGAAGGCAGAAAACCTGTATACAGTGATTACAGCCATATGAAAATCATGATACTATAAAAATCAGCCAGTTAACAATAAATCCATATAATCTCTTTCTCACTTTTTCCACTACATTACCAACAAGATGGTAGAAGGAAGACTTTGAAGAGCAAAACTTCTACAAGACACGTTAATCTTTAAACATACCTTAACAAAAACTCTCCTGAGGATTTCAGGAATCCATTACCATTAGAAATGCAAAAAACTGTTCACCACCTGAATGTAAAGCGGCTGTGAAACATACTGTGCAGCCCTCACAGACCAAAACCTCCACCTTTACCTTATTTACTGCTCCTGTAGCAGGGCTACTTACATCTGTCCGGTGGCACCACAACCTGTGCAACAGCGGTGCCTGAGCACCCTCCCTGTGCTGCCCACTCTGCAGCCAGCCGTGGAAAGCTACGCATCACGTTTCGGACCACCTGCATGATATAAAGTTTTGCTGGCCTAACCACATTAGCTAGAGGTCAAGAACAAGCCTCCCCCTCCCTGACCTCTTCTGCCAGCAAAGCCATGGATCAAGCAGCACTGTGCCAGTGAAACAGAGCTCTTGCTGCATTCCGGTCTCTGACGCACAGGATGCGCAGCCGTGCCTGCAGAAGAGCCTCCCGCTGTTGGCCTGCGCTGTTATTAGAAAAGTCTCTGCTGCCATCAAGATACCGGGCATAAAAAGGCCGAAAATGTTACCACAGCTTTGGAGCCACTTCAGATAACAAAAAACATTCACATGGACTGAAATGTAAGTAGGCAAAACTTCCTGTCTCCAGGGTTCATGATGGATCACCAAGAGTAGTTTAATGCTTGCAGACTTTTGCCTCTGACCCTGGAAGCCCCAGCTCTAGCCACCTTCCCGCATTTTCCATCAGTTCTCCTGAGATACCCAGGAGGTGGAACTGATACCCCTTACCAACTGGTACCTTACTGGGGAACAGCACTGCAGGTTCTCTTACATCAGTGGTCTATGAGTTTTGGGGACAGAACAGTAAATAAGAAGTTACTTTGTCCCTTACAAGCCCACAGCTTGACCCCAAGATTTGTTCTGAGAGAGGATTCTGTGAACATGGTTTTCAGTTACTACTGAATGTTTGCTAACTACTGAATGTTAACCTGTACAAAAGAATTTGCCTTGAATGACAGAACTTTTAAGGGTAAGAAAAACTCTAAAAATACAGTCAGTGTTGAAAAATAATGTCTTCTAATTTGTCTTTCTCATTTTCTGAATGCCCTAAAAATTAACATTGCATCAAAATACAGGTATATAGGTTTAATGAATAGCCATCAAAGACTCTTAAGAATTACAATTTATTGTGTTTAAAGTAGAAAATATTTTTTTTTTTACTTTCCTGAAGAGTAGATGTATTTCCATTATTTTGGTTTACTGGGTTCAAATTCAATACTGATTCTGATTTCTGTTTATCTGATATATTTGCACTAAATACTATTTCTGATAAGATGTTAATTTTTTGACTGACTACATGAACTTCACAAAAAATAAAACCCACAGAATGCCTCTTCTTGCTTGTAATTCTTCCCACCGATGCATAACTGTTTTTAAAGTTTATTCCAAGTTTAATGAGAACATGGTGTGTTGGAAGTGATACTATGTTACAGAAAGCAAGCTAGTAAATATATTTTAGGGATATTTTCTGTAGGTAGAAAAGAGGGCTCTAGAAAGTTGGCTGGGCAATTTGAAAGGTTTTATATAACGCATCACTTGGATCATTTTTATTCACCTTCAAGGAGTGAGTAACTGCCCATAAAGAAGTCACAGAATTATGCAAGTTCATACACCAGAGAAAATATTCCTTTTGTCAGTGTGTTTGGCTAGGTGTTTTTCTTAGAGAAACAAAGAAAAATCATCAACAGAATATTGTGCTTCTAGAAATTATGGCCTAGTATTATATTGGAAAATATGACTGGGGTTATTTCTTGGCAAAACTTCTTAATTTTAACTGATTTCAAATTCAGCCTAAGTGAGAACAAGACATTTAGAGCATTTCATCCTTACTGAATGCAGTGCCTCATCTCAAAAACATTAACCTGTACCCTATTTCTCTTGTGCTTGACAAATGCACTTTGTCTTAAAACAGGCTTATTTTTCAGTTTATGTTTTATATATTTATATATATAATATATTTATATATATAATATATTTATATATTTTTATATTTTATACACCTTTTATTACAAACATTCACACAGACATACATAAACACACCAAGTAAATTTCATGCAAGTACTTCCAAAACAATAATCCATGGAAGTATAAAATGCATATAACTATGCCGAAGAAAAACACATAACTGTAACAAAGAATGACACACAAACAAAAATTTAGTTGGTGGTAGTGGTGGGAAACATATCATGTCCCAGAAATTATTTCACTTCATTAATGAAAAATAAAATAAAAATTCCTCTTTTGAAGATGCACACTTTTCAGTGTACAGTACACATATAATGTGCTCAGTGAGGCAATATATTAAATCATTTGAGATTGCCTAAATTATTTTTATAAATTAATAGCTTCCGAAAACCGTTTAAATTATTAAAGGACCAAACAGATCTAAGAATCCCCTTATTATAAGGCACCCCAGGGCTGATTCCCAGATCTCATCTGTAAGGACTCTGGCAGCTGGACCAAGCCCAAGGACAGCATCAGCAGATTTGGAGAGAACAACGTGGTGAGGAGGATACTGCAGTGGCTGGAGCAGCAGCTGCTCCGGGGAGGACACCCAGGCGTTCACACACACCACCGGTATCACCTGCACAGGTTCCCCAAGCATATGCCAAGGCAGACACCACCATAAAGAAATGATCACCAGAAAACAAAAAAAACCATTTTTCCTTTCAAATCTTAACAGACAGAGAGTGGGGTGGGAGGAATCAGGTACTGTGAAGAGAACAGAGGAACGTGAACAGTCCCAGCTGAGGAAACGGGAAAACAGGAATGGAAGTCCCCTGATCTGAAGAAGAACTAATAAAATCAGAAAGTTTTCTGCATTTCTCTATCTGCATCTCATCATACAGAAAACATTAAAAGTGTATGCAGTAAGGTCAGCTGAGGGGAATGCTTGTAAAAAGCATAGCAGATTGGGGCATTTAAAAAATAAGCTTGACAAAGCATTACCAAGATCTTATGCAGTAAAATTTTATGCAGGAACATCACAAATGACTTAATAAGCCTGATCTCCATAGGCTGAGGTCAGAGTTCAGTTTTGATTATTACATGACTATTTTTATGGTAATAGCATAAATTACTGCAATTCCATATTTAGATCAGCACACTGAATTCACAAACAGGCATCTATTCATTCATAAATACTTGAGACTATAAATGACCTATTTACTCATGAAAATTTATGAAAAGAAAATCCAATGAGTTCATCTCTAGAAATACTGAGAATATCAGTACACACATTTTCCTATAAACAATCATTTTGAAAACCCAGAGTAAGATTTGTTTGTTGCTCAGAATCAATGACAGATTACTGCCCACCATTAAAAAGACAACTCAGACTGATCTCTTATTTACTCTTGGTGTTCCTTATTACAACTTCCCAGCTAGTACGACAGGCTGCAAGACCAGTTTGTTAGAAAATGGCTAAGTTTTACACCAAGACAGACATTCATACAAAACTGCTTAGCATGGTGTGGCAGGTCTCCCTTGCACAAACTTGGTGTGAGTGGAATCTTCCCTTATAACTCCTCTTATTTTTTTTTCTCCTTTTTCTTGGGGTTTGTGTTTACTTTTTGTTTGTTTATTCATTTAATTATTCCTAGGAACATCTAACAATGCCTGGAATCTTCCCAGAACAGGTAAAGAGAAAGATCACTAAAACTTCAACAGTTGTTATGTGATAAAAGGCATCACGCTGCTTCTATTTTTTTTCCCCAGCAATGTTTAAAAAACAGAATCTGAGGAATACACACTCACACACCATTTTTTGTTTGAGATTAATAACCTCACTGTCCCAGTGGCTATTTTCCAAATAACTCTAACTGTACATAACAGAAAACTTTAAACTCCCTGAATGCTTCAGCATGACTGCACGAAGCTGAAACGCACTTTTACCCCTTTCCCCCTCTCCTTTCTTCTCCCTCCTCTATCACTGAAAAGGAGATGTTAGAAATCCAGCAGGGAGGCTCCCAGCACGGGATAAGCAAATCCCCAAACCAAGTGAGCGAACAAGGTAAAGTTTAGCCACAACAAGTATTTGATTACTGGCAGCAGTAGGCCAGTGAACGAATCCCAAATGTGCTGTATTTGGACCGATGTGCTCTTCACCCCAAAGATGACACAGTGGAATTAGAAAAGGTAGATAGAAGTGCAACAAAGGCAATGAAATGGCTTTTCAGCCATTCAGAAATAATGCAGAACAAACATAAGGAGTATAAAATGAAACCATCAAGATGCACTTTCAAGACACAGTATACCGGGAATTCTTGTCTTAGCTAAAATCAGTCATCCCTTTCTATTTCCTACACTCTTCCTTCAGTTCAGAAAGTCCATGAAGAAAGTTGAACTAGAACTTGAATGTTTTCAACAGACTACATGTTCTCCTACAGTAAATGGTTTTTAGGGAAAAGAAAAAAAAAAAAAAAAAAAAGAAAAGACACATACAGTATTATGATTTAAGGAAACTTAGGTTTCCCTGTTTGCTTCCAACCATGCAGCATCCCGTGCCCTCTTCCCCTAAAAAAGAATGATGAGTTACTGAATAAAGCTGGTTATTTCCAGTAATTAAGGACATAAAATGAAGGACATGTAAGCCAAAGCTTGATCTAAGAGTGGGAGAGTCACTCGGATGTGAATAAATATAAAAATAATATATTAAAAATATATAAAAATAAATATTTTAAAAGTGTAACAAAATAAGGGGGATAATGAAACATGAGAGGGAACATAGCTGCAGATAAGTAGGATGAATTGCAGAAAAGTATCTTTACCCGATTAATCCTTTTGGCATTTTCCACAGAAAGAAAAAGTAAACCGCATCAAAAGTAAACTGATCTAACTGATGTGTCCAGCAGCCCCTATCAGCAACTGTCCTTGAGCATATACAGCTTAGACACAGATGTCCATCAGGATAAAGGGAACATGTTTGGCTATACTTTTAGATTTTAAATTGAAGAAACAAATACATTTATGTGAAATTAAAAACTACCAACTGATACTCTGCTGCTGTTCAGATGTGAGATACAAGTAGCTCATCGTGACGAAGTTATGTGCCATTGTATCTGAAATACCAGCACATTCAGAAAAACATCTTATTATATAAATACCAAAAAACCCCCACCATTCAGATGCAAGAACAGTACCTATACTACATAAACTTTATTTATTGTAACGCTCACTCATGTAAATTAAGTCACATCTTAAGGGAATACAATTATTCTGGGTTAACACAGAGAGATGAACATATGCTTTTATTTTTCATACACTTGATTGCCTGCCCTCAAAAGAGGTGACTTCCTAGCAAAGAACATACTAGTTTTCTTGTTTGTTTGGGGTTTTTTGTTTGACAGAAAGGAGGAAATGGAAATAATAAAAACATGAAAGTGTTTTACTTAAATATCAAGCGAGTTGTTAAATACTGAATGCAGAAACTAAAGATATACATACTTCTGTACATGCTGCTTTCAGAAGGTATTTACTAATTTACTTAAATCCCTAAGCACTTTCCTTTCAAGCTTCTAATTTTTCATGTCTCTCAAGGAAGACTTCAAAGACAAAACCAGGCCTCAGAACAACTGAACACTGGAAATCCAAATCCAAGGCACTTCGCTCATTGCACTCAGCTCTTACTTAAGTAAGGGAAATATCTAAAAAGAAAATGTTTTGGTTGAGTGAAGGCAAATCAGTCAATTTGAGACCCTTTATTTCTGCATAGTACGCACCTTGCCTGAAATTCAAACAGACTTTAGATAACAACAATCCAGATGTTACCTCATGTAATGATGTCCTCTAGTCCTAGGCGATGGAAACACGGAACCCTTTACCACTGAAAATTCTCATCTCTGCAGATACTTCATCACTAGGCAAACCCACCCCATCATACTAACCTTAAGGGATCAGCTATTTACCTGTTCCTTTCAAAGCAATACAAAATTATTTTTTCTTCTTCAATAAAGAACCTAAACCAATACTTGCAAGTGCATTAACAACAATTGTGTTTAGAAGTGTGGGCACAAGCAGTGTGCCAGTTCCCTTGCAAGTTCAATCCAAGGAAATGATCAACTGGCACTATTCCTTTAATAACAGCATTTTGGATGGAGTTCATCACATAAAGCAATAAGGAAGAGGCCTGAAAATTTTAGCTTTCCTTGAAATAAATGTCAGGACAGTAAGAGTTGAAATGAGAAAAAAAAAAAATACTTAGAAAGACTGACAGGCCATATTATACTAGGGATGATTTTAAAAAGAAAACACAGGAAGGCATCATATAAAATCACTTTTGAATGTTCACCCTTTCTCATTATGCATTTCATATACCTAAAAATAGACGCTGAAATACAGTATGTATAACCCCAAGTAAATATCTTGGGATTTTAATTCACATGCAAAAACCACACATATCAAGCTCCAGAAGTGTTACTGAAAAGACATTCTTGCATATATATTGCGTAAGATATTTGGGGAAATCCATGTGGTTTCCCATTTAACCAATAGTAACTACAAATCAGAGCCAGTTTGATATGTGTAAGAGAAGGCTGACAAGTCAACAGCGTCTTCTACCACCTCAAACTTTAGAACTACACTGGATTCACAGGATTTAACACTGCACCTGCCACACTGGAACTTACAGAACAGCTTTAGAGAAGAGTAACCTTTTATCATAACTCTTTCCTTGTTAGATTTTGTGACAGAAAGGATGTCAATGCACTAATTGCCTATTTCCTAACACATCTAAATGAAAAAGTAAAAATAGCAAAGCTGAATAGTAAGGATGAGGTGCCTAGGGAAGATCAAGGGAGTATCCACCCCAGTTTACTCCTCTATATTTTTCATTGTGGACATTTTTAAATGCTGGGGGTCTACAAGTTGAGGGTACAAGGACTAAGAAACAATTGACAGAGATCATAATGTGGCCTGGGAAGATGTGGTAAGACTTTTGAAACACTGCTGGAAAACTGCTATTTTATAAAACTTGATGAAACACAAGTTGGTGACATGAAGAGATAAAGACACTGTTAGCATCAAGTACTTTTAATTTCTCTCCAAGGTGTCTTCTACACTTTTGCTGAAAGGGTAATAATTTCCTAGACTTCACCTTACAGCTGGTGAGTTTCAAGCTACCTTTTCCACAGAACTGCAGTTCTATAAACACAATTTCTGTACTACCTCTACTTCACCTTTATGCAGCAGAGCGGAAGAAAAGTAGTCCTCTTGAAACTTTATCTATGCACCTTTGGCAAGAGAAAAAAAAAATAAAATTGTGCTCTTGACTGCCATTTCCTACTACCCTAAGTTCACATCTGCTAAGCCCAAAGATTCTTTTTACAATTGTGTCTTATGCCTTTACTACCCTAACTTGTTCTGAATTAGTGAACACTTCACAAACTAGATTTTAAGGAAAAAATTATTCGTCTTCATTTTAAATTGAGTAATACTATCTTCTGGGAAACTTTTCCATGAAAGGAAGAACAGGGTGCCTTGGCCCTAATGTACAGGAATTATCCCTAAAGAAGATTCAGATTGCAAGGCAATCAAATACAAAACATTCAGATTTTAACTATGAAGTCTCTCTGCCTCTCAAATGGAGGGAGAAACTTTCATGTTTCATATGTTATGCAGAAAACCTGCATTCTGATGGTTTTTTAACATTTACTTTCCTTCACGTTTGAGAAACATACAATGAGTAACACTGATAACCAAACTATGCCTTAAAGCAAATACTGCAATAGCTTGATGACAAGAAACACAACATTTAATACACTTGGAGACTGGCATTTTGACCATCGTGGTCTATAGTAGGAAAAACGTGACATGTTCAATCATATGAAGTGCACAGAAGTACAAATAGAACAGGTAACTTCAAACAGTACAACCTTTGCTTAGGTGGACTGACTGAATTTATGAGCATCTTCTTACTCCTTATTTACATGATGTTGATTGTAAGATAATAATGCGATATCCGCCTGGCTGAAACCTCTCAAGAAAGAGCTGATTCTTCCCCGTTGTCTTAGTTTGCCTGAAGCATTGTTTTTCTTATGTTGCATAAGAAGGCTAGATATATATATATTTTTAATCTTTTGAAAATAATGTACTTGAACTCAGGTTTCCAAAATAATACTGATTGGAAAGTAGGCTAAACAGCCTCTCAGGGGTGGCAGCCTCTTCGAAGAAGCTGCCTGTGCATTGAGAGACGTGGATATCCACATAAAGGACTATCAGACTAAACATGAGTGCAAAAACAGGTATTTTGAAGTTGGAATTTTGTGCATATTAAACACCAAAACTTTTGAACTAAAAAAGCCAAGAATTCTTAGCTTACATTAGAATCAGCAATCTTTATATGCCATTGTAAAATTACCCAATTAATTTCTCATGCATGGAAATAAAATGCCCCATGAATCTCTTTACTGAAAAGGCACTTCTAGTTTAAAAATTTCTAGTGATGTTAGTGAGCACATATATTTATAAATGGGAGCTGATAGCAATTATCATCCTTGATATGATTTATTATTTGGCATTATGTATTATATGACCTCTACAGAGAGGTCAGCTATTCCAGTTTCTGGAATTAAAGCATGAACTTCTCATCAAATAACATTTAAAAACTTTAATTTCTCCTCATAGCTGCAGGCTACCCTAACAAACGGATTTAGAAGAGCAGAACTTAATTTCAGCCAGACACCACAAGAAAACAGGCTGTAATATAAATTCAGGTTATTTACTATTTGCTGATGTTTAATTTTACATGAACGGGGAAGCTTATTTTCAAGCCATAGTAGATCTCCTCTCTGCTCATAGCTACTGGGCTTCTGTACTGCAGTGGCATAACTGACATTTCCTCTCACCCAGCAACCTGTAACTTAGTTACCCTTCTGAAAAGGGAGCCTTTAAATAAGAAAACCTTCTTGGCCTGCGTAGTCGCCAACATCGTGACTAACAGTGCTTCTACTTGCACAGAAAATTAGTAAAATTTAGCAGCTTTTTTTGAAATCTGTGACATTTCAGTCAAAGACAGAAAATTAAGAACCAATGCATCTAACCAAGTTCATCAACTGACAAATGAAGAAGTCCCAAAATCACAAAGAAATAAATTTTTGTGAAGATGCATTAACTACTGCTTATGGCAAAACACAAGGTTGAACGTGCTGTCAAAAAGCAAGTGTAAGAGGTTGGGAGAACACTTGAAATTTCAGGCACAGGATTTTAAACATACCCTTTACCTTTCTTCAAACTAGTATGAAATACCAGTATTAGTCCCAGCCTCCTAGGAAGTGAACACAAGAGGGTAGTTTTATCTTCAGAGTGCCTGCAGGAGATGTGTGCTGGTGGGCCATCTGTGCCACAGAGGAATTCAGCAGCCTGGAAAGCATCTGAGGTGAGAGGAGATGAGCTGTATCTCCTCCAAGCCCCTGTGGCTTTGCAGGCCTGAACCACTGGAGGTACCAAAGGAGAAGCAGGCAAAGTCCAAGACTATGCAGGCACGAGTGCAATGAGGAAGCAGGCTGGAAGCTCATGCTTCCAGCTATGCAGCTGGAAAGCAGCTTTGCAGAGAAGGACTTGGGGGTCTTGGTGGACACCAAGCTGACCATGCCCATGAGCAAGTAGTGTGAACTTAGAGCAAAGAAATTCAGCATCCCCCGGGAGGTGATCCTTCCCCTCTGCTCAACACTGGTGAGATATATCTGGAGCTTACAGCACAGGGCGGGGCTCCCAGTAAAAGACAGTGGGTCTTCTTGTGGGTTTTCATTTTGTTTTGCTTAACTGTTACTGCAAAGGGTTCACATCAACATGGCAGAAGATGCTACGTGGTTGAACAGTAACTTGGCAAATTATAATATGTTTCAGCTGCAAGAACAGAAGACTACTAAAAACATTTCTGGTAAATGCTTTATTCTTCTAAATCAAGTTTTAATATTATTATCAACTGTAAATGTTTGAGAAGCAATGCTGGTAAACACAATGCTTCCCATGTAAGTTTCGATTGAAGGTACTGCGCGGCAATGCTGCTAGGAGTAACTTGTCCCATGGCATTGTGTGTACACCCTTCCTTTATATACACTGCAGCAGAGTGGAAGTGACCTAGATCCAGTGTGCCATTTCACACATGATCCTAACCGGCTCTAATACTCACAAGACGAGAGCTCAGTAAAGATAGCAGGGGATAAGCCTAGGTTTCACTTACACAATAGTGAAAAGAGAGGGATTTACCAGCAGAAAGGCTGGCAAGCTTAAGGCATGGCTGGCTGAATCTCGCTACAGAAACAAATCAGCCTAATATGACATTACAGTAGTGGCTTCCTCTCCGAACACTGAGAGCATTTTGTACAAATAGACAATATCTGAAAGATATTTAATTTCATAACAAAGGTGGGTGAATCTCACCTAATTTTATGCATATGTCATTTTTCCAGACATTTATTGTTGGTTCCCATTGGAGGCAGGTACCTGAGCTTGATGTAGCCTTACCCAGCACAACTGTTTTATATAAATTTAGAATACATCAAATTTGGATTAAAATTGGATTACAATTTTGGATAAAAATGCACTCATTGCCAGATCACTGTAACAAGAACCTACCTCCTTCCACTACATATCACACCCTCTGATTCAAAAGGTGTTTGAAGTTAATCTGAAAGGCACCTTTAGAGTGCTGAAATATGCAGCATCTAAAGTTAATTTTAAATCTAACCATTCTTTAACCAACCAAAACTGACAAAACTAATTCTGATGGACTTTTTTTTTTTTTCCCCCCCCAGGCTTACATTGCCTAGAAACTTTTTGATACTGGACTATACACTTATTGGACCTAAACTTATTGGTCCTTAATTTGCTTCCTTTTTATTTTTAAAAAATTGCTGGAATCATCTTCATTACCAAAAAAAAACCCCACCACCTTTCATTTAAGACCACTATGCAGAACCCAAGAGACAATCATCCCATAGTGGGGTACAGAAATGCCAGAAGGGGTCTAAATTCTGTCCTGTGTCACAGACACAAATCTGACTCCAACATTCCTTTCCACCTGATGAATAAAGTTAAAAAAAAAAATCCAACATAAAAAAAAAAAAACAAAAACAACCAAAAAAAAAAAAAACCAACCCAAAAACCAAACAACACCAAACTTTCTCTAACATCAATGCTATTTCATTTAGCTTAATGACAAGACACTATACACAGCAACTGGAGATGAGACTTGATGTCTCTTTTTTTAATTTTACTTATCCGTCTTCTGTGGTCTGACACAGAAATGTAATGTAGACTCTAAGTATAATTAAGCATTAATACGAAGGTCATAAATTATGTCTTAGCCCTGTGGATTGAAAGTCCATGTATGTGTTCTGCATTAAAGAGAAAAAATCTATGGGAGTCTGGAGTATAACTGTAGACTCACATTTTAAGACTATTAAAGCATCTTCTTCAACTGTGTGCTTGTACTACTGTTCCTCAAAATCATCACATCCTATCAGCATTGAAATGTAATTAGTTACCATTTTATTTCCACAGCATAGGAACTCCGGCATGCCTGGAATGTATGTACAAGTTTTTAACACATGACCAATATCTTTAATAGCACGGTAATATAAAAACATCTTTCAGTCATAATTTCTTCCTTTGAGTATGGTCTAATTTTGCCCTTATCAGAAAGCATTCAACTGGATTCCTACGATATGGTTTTTTGAAAGACTGTCTTAATAACCCTAACTCAAAATGAACAACCGGAAGAAAACATTTGTTCTGTTTCAGAGTTGGTAGACCAGTATAAAAAATAATTGTTAACTTTTATTTTTAAAGAGAGAGGATAAAGAACACACAAATTCTGCAGGTTGAATTAAAAAGCCTCATCAAGACTATACTCTAAGATTGAAATGGGCCTATGAATCACAGAACCTCTAAGCAGGTTTAGTCCTAAGTATACTACTATAGGTACTGCAAAATTCTACTGTAAGTGGCCCAACTACCTTTGCTAAAGATTCTCACCAAGGATCAATTAAAAATACACTCCAACTAAACTACTTTTTAAATTCAAGTTACTACTTGTTTGACGTTCATTACCACATTCCTTGGGTATTTTTTCACTCTAATAAATGAGTTCTTAAAAATCTGTAAGAACCCTCAGCTCCCTGGGCCCCTACTCCAGTGTTTCACCATCTTTGTCATAAAATTTCTTTTCCTAACACTTGTTCAGAAGGCCTCTTCTTGCAGTTTGCCTGTGGCCCCTGATCCTTCTGTTACATACATCCGAGAAGAGTTTGGCTCCACTTCCTTCAAAACCTCCCATCAGGTATTGGAAGACACTCACTGGGCAGCTCCTACCCACCCTTAGCCTTCTCCTCTGCAGGACCAAGGACCATGGATTCCTCAGCCCTTCCTCACAACCCATGCAACCACCCAGAACGTCTTCTGGGCTCTGTCCAGTTTATTAATGTATTTCTCATACTGGGGCACCAAACCTCGACACGGGAAGCACAGCCGTGCTCAGACACACAACTGGAGCACTACGAACCGCGTCTGGCATCAGCAGTATTGTCTGATACCCCTGAAAAATCAGCTTCCCTTCAGATAGCTGGCTATGATTGGAATTCAGCATTACATCTAAAAAACAGTTACAATGGATGTATATTACCAGGAGTAATTTGACAAGAGTGAGAAAGGAGACTGGGAATGATGCCAGTGGTTGATTTTGATGGGGAGTGGAAATCATGTATATAAAGGACCGATAACTACAAGGACTCTTCCTCAAGCTTGCCCGCCGAACTGAATTTATCAAAATAACATCTGTCACAGAAAAAAAAGAACAACAATAAATACCAAGTGCAGGAGAACCAATGTGATGTACAGAGGCAGTCAGCTTTAGCCTCCCTCAGATACAACAAACATGACTGTGTGAGCAGAATTCCTACGGCTTCCAATTGCTTTCAGGAGCAGTGACCTCCGAGCACGCTGCTGACGGAACAGAAGGCCTTTAGACATATTATGAGACAAAAAAGCTTTTCAAATGCTCAGCAGCTTTCATGGTTTTACTAGATGTTGTTTGTAATGTGCTTGGCCAGCATTTGGGATATATGATTCAAATGCTGTATAACTAACCAACAGTCCCCTAACTGCCATGTGCTCGGTACTTTTGAGCACATCACAACACTGTAACAACAGGTGGAGTTTAGGTGATGTTTTAAGAAATACTGCAACTTGCAAAGACACACAGTAAGGTTCATCTACACCATAAATAACCTCAAGACCAAAGAATTTTCTCTGCGTAGATACAACAACCCAATGCAGTGATTGAAGGGCAGCAGAGCCACGAAAGGATTTCACACAGAGAAATTCCTATACAGCAATGACATGCCAGTACACTGGTACTCTTTTCATGATTTTTTTAGTAATATTATTTGCTTATGTTTCACTTTTCAGAAGTGTTTCTTGGGTTTTGTTTGGTTTTGCAGTAGTATGATCTTCTGGGTTCTGTACTTTTGGGAGATTTTCAGAAACAAAACTATTAACCGTTCACATAAATAATGTATTGAGCTGATACATTGGTTCATGTTATACAATTTACAGTAAAATTCCTTTGTCTGAGAAGTTGATATTTATTTGAATTTCAAAGTACGTTTTTTGTACTATCATAAACAAAGCAATTCAAACAACAGCAAACACCATCTACTTGCACTTAAAAAAAAAAGTTCTTGAGGACAGAAACAAATGACATAGCAAAAAAAAGTCAGTGGAAAAGAATCTTCTTTACATTTCAAATATGAAAGCATGCGGGTCATTGACAGCTCCTCCATTTTTGAGCTTTGTGGTGATTGAAAATAAAAATAAAAGGGATCGTTCTGCTTCTCATTTGACTACCTGCAAGCCTTTCACTTCAACATATTAAATAGACTAAAAAAAAGTAAAAAAATAGAAAGTGTTCTGGTTCAAGTAATACATAGTTTTGAATAGATCAGCTTCAATTTGCCCCATGAGTTAGTTTGAATTTTTTCTTTCTTTCTGATTGTCAGACACATTTTATAAGGTCTCTAATCATTTATATTCCCAGAAAAAAAGATAGTTTGAAACACAGCATATGGTTTTTGGATTCTATTAATACAGCTTCACAGGATGTTGGTGTGCAGCACAGAATTGGATAATTTCACTAAGAAGCAGAATGCAGCAAGTCAGCAACAAAAATTTCTGTGTTCAAAATAAGGATTTTTACATATAAAACTCAAGCAAATACTGCAGTATTAAAATCACTGTGAATGGGGTAAGAAATAAAATTCTGAGTTTTCAACTGAGACATACTTTTCCCCTTATGTTTTCCATTAGAAAAATGCTATACCCTTTTTTCTTCAGTCAAAGCCTCTCATGAAAGGTCAGGTTCTCCCACATCAATGTGACTCTGACTCAGTATCTTCTGTCCTGAAAAGCTTCAGTTTTCAGTCAATATAAGCCAAATTGTGAAATGCAGGGTTTTCAAGGCCATTTGCCTTCCAAAACTCTTTGGCTTTTTATGGCAACTAGAATATTATTCGACTTTAGCCTTTGATAGCCTCCCTTGGAAGATGCTGACTTTGGAGCAAAAAGTTTGTGAATGCCTTGTCATCTTCATCTTTTTGCACTTCTGATTTATCATTTTCTGTCATTCCCAATTTACTGATACTGAGACACGCAAGAAAAAAAAATTATGTCATGAACATATAAAACCTGCAGGCTAGACTTAAAATTTATTTCAGTAGTACTGAGGGATCTGATATTCCTGCTGAATTCTCTTAAACTTCTAACCCAGCAATTCCTAACTTGGAGAATTCTCACAGCTAACCCTATATTCAGAACACTCTGTACATAATGGTACTTCACTTTAAATTAAGTTTAAAGATCTTTAGGAAAACCGTTACACATATTTTCAAATCTCACAGCATTTAAATAGGTAGTATTTATTTAATAACTGCTTTCCAAAGCTTTATAACCAAGTTCTGCCAGATTTATTTTAAATTTCGGATAATTAACAATGACAGAAAAATGGTAAAACACAGTAACTCCTGAAGAATGCTAAGAGCTACCAGTCTTTTAACTTCAGAGGCAGTGTTTGGGCTTACTGCAAGACTAGCAAGGCTTTTTATTATCTGAACTTAGACAAGGAACCATTACATGCTATTCCTGTCTGCTTTCCTTGAAATAAACTGCAAATTTATAGCCATTTCAGAAACCTAAACATTATTTATCTAATCATGCAGAAGATGTTAGCTTCAGTATTTTGAGCTTTTTGTAAACGTTCTCCAACATTGTCCTTATATTAGTATTTTCAAAGTGTTTATAAATAAAATAAACCCTTTTAAAATAAGTATGTTGTGTTCTGACTCCGTTCCCCGTTTTTACTGAAGCAAACCATTAGTCAAAACAGCAAAACTGTTAACACTGGTGTCTCAAAAGCACTGAGAAGTCAGAACAAAGGATCTCAGACCGTAGAAACTCATGATGGATCACCTGCAAGACTTTCACAACTCATCCCATTGGTACAGAAAGGAGTCAAGAGACTTTAGGCTTCCCTCCAGCATCAGAGCACCTATGGAGAACAATATTAATTCATTTCATTAATGTAATTTGTTTTCTATATTAGATTCTTCAAACCCATAGTCAAGATCCTGTGCCCCCATAGAAGAATCCATATATTTGGACAGAAAATTTCATAGTTGTGTTGTGTAATTGTCTAACTTGTCTGGGGAGACAAGCTGTAAGTCAACTCACAGGACATCAACTAACCTAAAGAATACAGACGCATCAAAACTCAGGGTTCTGGGTCAGACTTTTTCAGACACAAGAGCTGTGAGTTTTATTTTTAAGTGGTACCAACTATCTTCTATAAGTACATCTGCTCCATTTACACTTGGGCTAAAATGTGACTCCTTCAGAGTAGTCTGGTTTGCTGATTCTTATCTGTAGGTAAAGAAGAAACATGGCTCACTCTCCCTTCATTCCCCACCCCATGGTGATAACCTTTTTCCCACAGTGTTGGTTAGTTGATCCACTGTTATACTGTAAACACAGGTTTAATGTACTACTGAACACAAAGTTGCCTATAATAACAGAGCTACTCCCAGTGCAGACGTGCCTTATTTTACTGAAAGCACGGTTTCACTGGAAAGCTTTCAGAGAATGACAGTTTCAACAATATGCCTTATCTGCTCTAGGACACTATCTGTAAATGGCTGTATTATTTTGAGAAAGAAAAACTCTGGTCTTCTCAATGAAAAAAAGGAGGGAATCAAACACCGGGCTAGAGATACAGTGGGAGGAAAACACTTCAGAACTTCTGTATGTGTGGATGGTGAAAAAAGATTAAAGTATCATCAGATGTAGAAGCCCTAGCTACGAAGGGTAGGTAGAAAAAATCCACAACACAACAACCTGAGAGCTTGTAATGAGCATCAAGAAAACAAATGGAATCTATGGCTTGAAAAAATTACAATTTCAAGAGTGCACATGTATACAAAACCAGGGAACAATATTCTGTGAAGCACTGCTTTTGTTCCTTTGATACCATTATCTACTCTGCAGTTCAGAGATCCATACAACAAAGGTGTTTTTGCCATTTTATACCAAATTACCTTAGCATAAGAAGAGTACAAGATTTCACAGCTACTCTACAGGAATTCCCTGCTCATTCATATGCCACCTCCAGTGTCTTCTTCCCAAGACCTTTGTTTCTCCTTCCCCACAGAGTTGTAACAGCATCTACGTATTTCAGTACATGAAGACAAATTAAGCCTGCAATTACACAAGACACACTTAGGATTACTTCCACTAAAGACCTAGTAAATTAATTTTGGTTTAAAACACTTGTGAAAAGACTGCAGCAGAAAGTTACCAAAAAAAAAAAAAAAAAAAAAAAAGATTAAGATGCTTAAAGTCATCATGAATGAAGACATACATATAAATCCATCATCAATACTTTTAATTCCTCTAGGGTATTAAAAAGATAGGGCTGATTAGGATTAGAAGCCATAGGGCTAATATGGGTATGACACTTGATGTGCCATCTGCATGACATAACTCTTCTCAAAATCCTAGAAACAGATCACATTAAACTTTTCAACACAGCAGGAAACGCTTCTGCTTTGGATCCATTTTCTCTACAGAACAGCACTGATAATGATCACTCCCTGACTCAATTACAGTTTCAGACAAACTAAAGAGTAAAACCAAAGACATTCCATTAAGTTCTGATATTAAGCTTCTATTATAAGAATGGAAACAGCATGATAAAATACTATGTAAGTGCAATCTTCACCTATGTTTTTATAGCATTAAGTTGCCCAACATTCTCACATCTATGGTGGACACCGACAAGTCACCAGATCTATGATTTTGCCTGCAAAACCAGTAGCTTTTTCTGAATCTTGTCCTAAAGCTGGTCTGAAAGCTAGTGATGTACTCGCCATGCCCAGCTGTCCTGCCTTCAAGCATTTCTAGTCTCTGTGTTCAGTTTTCTATTGTTTGTTTGCTTTTGTCTTGGTGCCCTGCTTTTGAGCCAGTATTAATAAGGCTTTTTAGATCTACTTCTTTTATATCAAATGGGGTGGGTGGGGAGTTGCTTCCTGTGTAATAAAAACATAACTTTGATGATGCATATCTCCTGTGTCTAATGCCTTTGAAGTTGGGTTGCAAACTTGGAATCCTTCCCTTATTACCCTGCCTCCATCATGTTTTTCAATTCCTTCACAGTTGGCTTTCAAGCTAATTTGAAAGATCTCCTGACTGCAAAGAATTTTTTAAGACTGTTATACAACAAATTACTCATCATATGAAATATGCATTGCATATGCTTTGTATTGTCACTCTGTAGCCTTGTGACTACAGTACCACTATTGCTAGTAACAGATTTCAGAGACCCTGAAAGGCCTCAGGACTTGTCAGGCTTTGTCTATCTTGGCTTGTTTTAGCTGGACGAGCTGTAAAAGCCTAGATGCCTACTGTCTATTTTGTTTTACTTTTAATTATCTAAGCATAATCTTGTGGTAAACCATAATTTTTATATACCTAGTAGTATCTAACAAGCAGTGAGATTGCATAGAATTAAATACGTATGACCATGTCATAATGGTGTCATGCACAAAACAAAAGCGCTGTATGACAACTGCAGCCTCAAAAGTGGAGGTACAGGATGAAGTACAGAGGAGTATGGGCACTATATGATAAGAGTGGGTAGAGGATGACAGTGGAGATCCTACAGCTATATGCAACTCCCTCACCATCAGTAGAAGGCAACCTGGGAAACGGAAAAAACATTTCTCTTAGGGAGAGCAAAGGGAACAAAGAACAACTAACCAACATACAGAAAACCCAACACATACATCACATTCTGATGTAAAGTTAAGTTACAGACCAGTGAAAATGAGTGTGGCATAAAGTGTGGGAGAAGCATCCTGCAGACTCCAGGAGGAAGAAGATACCAACATTATGCTTCTCTTGGCAAAAAGGAGGAAGAAATGTGCACTATCAACACCATACCTGTCCTGGCACATGACAAGTGTGCTAACAGCTTGTTTATACCATCACCAACCAAGCAAAACTGAACCCAACCACCTTTGGGACCACCCACCCTGTGGTGATAGAAGTTGAGCACAACACCAAGGAAAGGGACAGACAAGAGGAAAGGTGTCCGTAAGAATTTTAACAGTGTGTAACAAGAAGAATGTATGTTGACTGTGCTGGCCTGTTACCAACATCAAAGCTTGTTTCTCCTACTGCACTGCAGACTCAGTTTTGTTGATTCTGAATGGACTAACTGCAAAGACAACCATTTTTGAAGAATTTGTGTGAAGACATTACCTTGATATCTGTTTCCAAAATCTTTAAACTGGGGAAGAACTTCATACTGTTTCTGAAAGATGTAAATTTGTTAGACTTTAAATAAAACTGGCAGCTGGACTGGTAAGTTAACCCATAAAATTTAACCACAATTCAGGTTCACAGTTGCAAAAGCTAGAGCAGACGCATTATTGCTCTTAGCCAATCTTGCTCAAACTCTCCCCAAATTGTATTGTGCAGGGAAGAAAAGAGGGGCTGGCTGAAAAGTATTTTTGAGGCTGCCAATCACAAAACTAAATGCTAGCTTGTCAATGCCAAGTTTAAGGCTATATTTTGTAAAAGGTTTTCACTAATCATCTGACAGCTGCACAACTAAGGAAGAGGCCCTTTGCCAGCTACGAACTACCCTGCAGTTACAATCTAAACATAAGTGTGAGCCTTCAGAAAGGAAAAGATTATGCAAAAAAGCATCATCTGGCATACCAGGACTGGGATATTTTCCTATTCTAAACACATCTAAAATACATCAGAGCAGATCCTTGCCAAAAAAGGTAAGAAGGCTTGTCCTTTTATTACTGTATACAGCACAGTAAGAATCACTGACAAACAAGGGACTCACCCAGAATGGCTACTACTCAGTCAAAGTCTATACAGACACACAAAATGAGCACTCCCAGGAACAACCACCAATTCAGTTCCATCAATAGACTAGATAATTGGAAATAATATTACCAAGGCATTGTCTGAGGATACATACCCCACCAATTGATGGGTCCAAAACCGTCTGGAAACACAGAAAAACAACAGAAGTTGAAGTAGGGTCTCTCTCCCTCACCATACAAATCTGGCAGCAGTTGCACCTTTTGAACACTGGTTTCCACATGTGCATTTCAAGC
Source organism: Falco punctatus (assembly GCF_963210335.1). Classification (NCBI taxonomy): domain Eukaryota; kingdom Metazoa; phylum Chordata; class Aves; order Falconiformes; family Falconidae; genus Falco; species Falco punctatus. The sequence continues at coordinate 65,935,729 of NC_137586.1, forward strand.
ATCTCTAAAAGGCCGTCAGGAGTTTGCAGACAATACCTACCTATGTACAAGGCAATCAAACTTACCTTCAGTATAGCACTACAGGCAGTCTAAGCCAACTTTCTCTTTAAGAAGCGAAGAATAGTCCTAGTGAAAAGGTTAGAAGTATCCTCTGGAGAGTCAAAATAGGTCACTTTCTTCCCTATGCACATCTCAGGCTATAAATCAGAGAGGTTCTTGGGCAGGCTCCTGCAGCTAAGAATAATGTCTGTGAACATGAGCCAGTGTGACCAATGCCAGTCTTGAAATCCAGGCATATGAAACTGGTCAAGGGCTAAAACACGGTGCAATAAGTATTATTACTCATCAGCACAGCTGCAAGAGTCCAAGTATGCGCAGGAAAGCATGTTACAATACAGACACAGAGGTGAGGCAGCAGCTTGTCACCGAGAGCAAAACAACTTGTTCATGTTAAATTCCAGAATTTATGGGGACACAAACATTGTTACAAAATGTGCTCCTACCCAGCATCAGGGATAACTGAAGCTAACAATTTTATCACTGCTCATTAAAGAGGTAGACAAAACTGCACATAAGATTAAGGAAAATGAAAAATATCATCATCTCTCCTTCCGGGTATTCCTTTGCAGTTACCGCTGCAACTGCAGCTCACAGGGATGTACCCAACGCAGCTTAAAGTAAAGTTGCTAGCAAGGTCTCCAAGGTAACACGCAGCTTAGCCTTTGTGAACCATCTCTATGGTTAATAAATCGGTTACAAAAAAGTCGGGTGGGTTTTGTATCTGTACTGCTATCTGCACTGGTATGGCGACGCTGCTTGCAGAGCCCAAACTAAAGCTAGTGCAAGCCAAGAACCTTTTTTAAACACTTACTAGAATAAAACCAGGGGAATGTAGATGATGTTGCACTTAAACCATAAGGAAGCAACTTGTCAGCCTATTTTCGCATGACTTTTTTTGTTTGTTTTGGTTTATTTTTGGTGATAGCATGCAGCTCTGCTGTCCTGTGAAACTGGTGAGGCTGCAGATACAAGCTAGGGGAGAGAATGAAGTCTTTTCCCACTGTGTGTTTTCCCACTGCTTGCAGATTGCATCAGAAATCAATAAGAGATTGGTGTATACCTTCAAGTTATTCAAACTATCATTTCCAGCTAAAATTTCTTTCCTCTGTATCATCAGTGCAGTCACCAGATGCTGCAGATACGTTAGCCTCACATGCTACCAGACTATCCAGTTCCCTGCTGCACCTCCCACACTTGGGCATTTGCAAGCTCTCCTAACCTTCCTCTTAACACTCCGAGATCTCACACGGCACAAACTATTGCCTGGCCCCAGCACTGAGCTTCAGCTTTATCTGGAGAGTAAGGTCACCAAAAAAGCAGGAATCTGTAATACTTCACTGTCCTGGAAGCTTTGCCACATGCAGAGAGCAAAAGATGGATTTTCCCACATACAGACATCTTAACTGCATTTCCTTCCACACTATCATTTGCTTAACACATGTGCTTCTCACGTGGGCCAACACATTAGTTTCCTGCGTCAGCTGGAAAAAGTGTGAATACTGTACCTTGGATAAGCATCTAAACCTATTAGCAATAAACAATAATGTTTTATGATACTTTATACAGACACAGACACTCTTGTAAAAAAAAGTTAGTTATTTCATGTGCAACAAGCAGCTTAATCATAATTCAAAAATCACTTGAGGACATAATATTTTCCAAATAAGAATTCTAACGGTTATACTGGAAATACCACTTGAAAAAAGACTGCCTTAGGTCCACTCAGAAGAGTGTCCATGCTGCAGATGCACACAAACATCCTCCATTTTAAAGATAGTACATACATGAATGACTAGAGGGTCACAGAAAGCATGTATCACTTTCTAAGGAGAAGCTACTTAAGGGATTTGGTTTTTTAGACTGAAGAGGTGAGTTTCTTGCTTTCTTTACTAGTGAAAGCAGTGCAATTTGCTTCAAATGCACATGTGATTCATTCAGTCTTCCAAAACTTCTTAATTAAATTTACATTAAGCATTATTACCCCTCCTGCCTTCTTTCAATTATGACTACTTTTTTTAAGATAACACAACAGAACCTAGAGTGAAAGAACTGAGATTTGAAAGCAATCAGTATAGCCACAGCCTGTCAGTTAGCTGGACTTTAGAAAATCATTAATCTGAAATTATTCTAACTTTCACATTTCACCTTTATATAGACAACTATGATTTTGGAGGGAAAAAAACCAAAAATATTTTTTACTTAATACACGACAAGTTGACTGCACTGTAGATAAGTAAAACTTAAGAATCAGACAAGTGTCTCTAAAGGAAGTCTGGAGAATATAAAGTAAAAGGATGAAAACAATGTTCCAAATTGAACTGTCTACCTAGCTAAATCTACTTATTTGTTGGGTTCTCTTTGCAGGAAGGCAGGCATGCTTATTGTTTTATACAATAAACAGTATACATCAATTAATCTGCAAGACTTTTTGCCAGTAGTAGTGCTTGGTTTCAGAGCTGAATTAAATTTACAGTCTTCCCTTTTTCTGAAATTAAAATTGTGAAGATGTTTTCAGTCCACCTCAGAAAGACTGCATTTTCTTCTAGTTTCTTGAAAACTAATTTACATATTTTTGTAATACTACCAAGCCATTTTAGTTCAACAGCTCAAACATGAGACAGCGTAAAGGCATGAAGCTGAAAAACTGGAGCCAGATCTCTTAACTGCCTGGCTGAGAGCCTGGAAACTCTGCAGCTTCATCACAGGGGGGGGGTTGTGTGACCCTAGCAGTCCACAGGCTAAAAATGCAAACTGCTATAGCAGAGGTTATCAGACAGCTCTTACTCAGGTACCATCATCGACATCAAGTTGCTAAAAGTGCTGGTGTCAGCTTCCACTTTGTGTTGAAATACTTCTGAAGCATCACCTATCAATCTGGATACAAGCATACTGGGTGTGCCGAAAACTCTTTTCCATCTGGAAAATCTATCGTCTACTTCTATGCTTGTATTTCCAATCTGAGAGTAAAACAGTCACATACAAACCAAGTATTTTAACCACCAACTGGATTCTTACTTTAAAAGGCCAATTAGTCATGAAATATCAGACTTGTGCTGCTGAATATACATGTAATTATGCAGCTAGATTCATGACTTGTCTATGGGCATAAGGACTCTGAGGTATTCCATGCCTGGCTTGTAATGTCTTGTTATGGTTTATTGGGGGTGTTCCATCCTTGACACAAAACAGAAACAGTTTCACCTTCAAAAAACTCTCAGCATGAACTGAAGTGACAAAATAAAGAACATAACAGCTGGCTTGGTAAGTAGTAGTTACTGCCAAAAATGGTGGACCACAATATGTAACGCACAATTTATTTCTGCTGAGAAAAGTCTGACCCTGGTGTCTTGCCTCTCATGAATTATAACTTAATCTTTCTTGACTAGACATAAATAATATAGCGACATACAGCTGTCTACTGCATTTGCTGTATTTTCTTTTGCTCCCCTTCTGTATGGCTGCAAATGAAACATGCTGGAAGTAGCAGACAAGTGGCAGTAAATAGGAAGCTGGGGAACGTGGAAGAGTGAAGAACTGCATTTCCTAGCAGGTGTATGTGAATCCCAGATCAATGCAGGCAAGTGTGTTTGATCTGCTGAGTTGATTGAAGCTTACAGTATGGTCAGGGCAGTGTTCTATACCATGCTAGAAACTTTAGCATGTTTAAAAAATTTGGAAATTAAATGGGTAATTTAGGTAGCATGACAGCAACAGATGAGGTAATTAGCACATGTGTAAGTTGATACAGAAGGAAAGAGCATGTTCAAGAAGGAAAAGCAGGAAACAAAAAGGCAGGCATCATCTTACACTACAAAAATCCCTGGTCAGAAGAGAAGAAAAAGAGTGAATGTCCAGCAGTGACTTGGACTCAGCCCAGCAAGTGCAGAGCCATCACAGAAAAGGCTTTTCTTGAGCCACAGATAGAACTGTCTGGACGGCACAACTTGTTTTTAATCACTTAATGACATCTCTTCAAAAAGAATATGGCAGTGCACAGTGCATATCCAGCATCTTCCTTGAATTTTTTGAGACAAAAGACTGAAAATAAAAGCTAGAATTGCTTTGCTACATTCAACTTTGAAAAGGGAGGAGCTGGCCAAAACCTAAACGGCAGCTAACACAACAGGGAACATGTTGTTCTTAGGAAAATAAATAACCTCATCAGAGGAACTTGACTGAACTTTGAAACTACATCTGTTTAGAGCAGGGGCTTACACTGAATGGGCTCCACAGGTCTTTCAGATGTTTTGCTTGGGTTTGGGGCCGGGGTGTGTGTGTGTGTGTGTGCCATTTTTTGGGGGTGTGGGAGTGGAGGAGTTTGGTTCTTTGGGTTTTGGTGATTGCTTTGGTTTTGGTTTTGGTTGGGTTTAGTTGGGGTTTTGGTTGGGTTTGGGGGGGGGGGGGCATCAGTTAAGCATAAAGATAATCATCTCTAGCAAGTAAACCATTTATAAAATCAAAGAAATGATAAGCAAGACCCCATGGGAAGGACAAATTAAGGAAAAAATATTTTTAATTTCTTAAACAATATGTAAGTTACAAACACAATCTACCCAAATGTAGGGAAAACATTTATAAAGGGAAATCAAGTGGAGTGGACTAGAACATGATTTCCTTACTTATCTGAAACTCAAAACCCCCCTGTTAAAATGTGAGCAATAGACCAAATAATTATGGATAAGTATGAAAGCTATAGCAATAGAGGTGTGAGTATAAAATCACACAGGTCAAACAAAAAGTAATAATTAAAGAAATCCACAACTGCCATGTAGGATACAGTAAATAGAATAACAAAATAATTCCTGGAGAATACTAACATACAGAAGACCAAGGAAATACATTATCTATCGGTCAACAGCCACCAAAAAAAAAAAAAAAAAAAAAAAAGCCACTCTGAGAAGGCTAACATACTTCACTCTTAATAAATTTAATTAAAAACAAAAACAAACACAAACCAAAAAACAAAACCAAAAACAAAAACAAAACCAAAAACAAAACAAGGAGTAAGAATCCAATTTAGACTAGCTAGGGAGTCTGGAGTCTTACTTAGCTAAACTACAGTTTTTTTAGTTACCTGAGTCTCCTGAAAAATCACTCTAGAACATTTAAGAAATTGCCTGCACCAATGACATAGCCCTTTAATAAGTGTGTTGAAAACTGGTGATCCAAGATTAATAGAAAGGGACAAAAACAACATCTACATTTAAGAACGTACAGAACCACAATGCAAGGAATTACTGAAAACCCCTCAATTCCTAACTACAGGAATAAACAGTCAAACCAACTACTTGTAAACAGACAAAACAAAAGGAGATGAGTAATAGCCAGCTCTGGATTGTCAAGAGCAAACCATGTCAACACAAATCTAATTTGCTTCTGTGACAGGGTAGCAGGTATTACGGATGGGCAACGCAGATGCAGTAACTTGTGGCTTTTTCCTCACATGTCATCCTTTTAAGCTAGTTAGGCAAATACAGTCTGCAACAGATACAGCAAAGTTCTACTACTTTGCTCCCCCCCGTATGTCTATTTGGGGCTAGACTAATAAAGGAGCACAGAAATAAACTTTTTGTTAACCACTACCCCGTGTGTTGCAAATACACCTAGTGGTACAGAACTTGTCCATGATTTTTTCCATGATTTCCAACGCATCAAGGTCATGAATACCCATTTGATACTGACCCTGTAAGCCCCTGAATTAGGCCTATGCTCTTCTCTCTTTTTTTCTAGGGTGTCTTCAATGCAGACCTCCCATTTCAAAGGCTGGAGCCCAAAGTAAGGGTGTAAGACGCGAAGGCTTCTCCATGTCAGAAATACTGCCACAGTCACAGTGCCTTACAAAATCCTTCCCACTCACCCCTGCTGCCCCACAAGCCAAAATGCAGGATAAGCCTGAATACCAGGCAGACCTGGGAAAATGATCCTTGCACCCTGCCACTGCTCCCAAAGCGCGCTGCCAAAGGGAGGCTTGTCTACACGTATTTGCAGACTCCAAAGCATCTTGTACAGTGATCCCATGACACCCCCAGAAAAACACACCAGAACACAGTACTAACATAGCACCTGCCAACAGGTCATTGCCAAACTGGGAACACTGACCAAATGAGACTGCTCAGCTATGTGGATTAGGTCTTCTGCCATCCAGCATTCTTGCTAGTAACTTAGAGAAAGGGAGAGTATCCTCTCTAAATCTGAAAACACTGGCAATTTCGTTATTTTGTAGGAGTGGATTAGAATTCAATCACAAGCTTGAGACATGATCTGAAATAGATAGGATGCAAGCCAACTCCATGCTACTCCTAGATAAGAATATAATCAGCTGAACAAATACAAGATGGGGAAGAACCAGCTAAAACAGAAGAAAAGATCTTGGACCCAAAGTAAATCATATCAAAGCAGGTTTTTTTATAAAAACAAACAACCCATAACCAAGAAAAACCCAAACCTCTGCAAAATCCCCAACAAATCAAAAAGAGCTTACAACAAAAAATGTCTCCACTAACAATGCTGAAGACTTCATCAAAGCTACAGAAACTCAATGGATTCAACTTCGTAATTTTTTTTCCTGACTTCTAATGCTAGCTAGGTTACAAATGCCTGTAAAAAGCTACTTGTCAACAGCTCTGAAATAATAAATCCCCACCTTCACAGGGCAACCCCCACAAGAACCCCACCACCACCCCCATCTCCCACAGAAAAAATTGCCTTCAGCAATTATAGTACAGTGAAGCAGAGAGGAGATTTAGCAAAAATATAAATATTTAAATTTCACAGAAGGTGTCACTGGATCAAAACCAGGACTGAATGTAGTGCAGAGCTACTACAAAACCTATGCAGGAATATGGTCTCGATTTATATATGAAAATTATGTAGATTTTTTTAAAAATTTCTATTTCCACAATATGATATGAAGATGCCTCTGGCAATCCCCAGATATTTACAGAAACAGTAAACTCAGTTGCCTCAAAACCTAACCAACTTTTAGGTGCAACAAGCTTTCATCAATGCTTAAAGATACTACAGCATTAAATTATACAAATAATGTTTACATATAGCCATGCCATATGAGGGAAAGATTTTTCTCTGCTGTGTATTCACTATTTCTGATACATAATAAGTCACACTAACTAAGCCAGTTCCCTAGGATACAGTGATATTCTGTCTTTTGTTTAGATTACCCTACCCTGGCAGACAGATTAAAGAGTTAAGACAATTTCTGTATTAATCCTGAGTTCTTGTTTCCTGAGAACACCTCACAGACACTTGAATCCTGTTGCAAATTTCAAGCCAAGAGAAATATTAACGTTTTATCTTATCTGACCTGGTTAAGCACAGATTACATTGTCTATATGCAGAGGGCTTTAGAAGATTTGCTGGGAAAAAAAATAATTTCAAAACAATCCAGGAGACATTTGGCTAAATTCAGAGACTGTAAGAGATGGAGCACCAGATGTGAAGCAGGGCAGACTGACAGAAAGAGACTACTTAGATGGTCACTGGATGTACAGGATCACAGCAAAACAGCTGAAAGGGTTCACAATGAAAAGAAGGAAATGTGCTCCATGGACTGAAACAGTAAAATAATACCTATTTTTCATTTGGCTGACTCTGCTTTAATTTGAAAAATAAGGGGCCAGGAGCCTCCCCTCAAGCATGGGAGTGCCATGAGCTGCTGTGTAGCACGTATACTCCCACAGTGTCAAAATCCACCGCCTGAATCTTACTACACTGCTCAGACAACAGTTTAGCAGACCTCGTGGAAGAATTTCCGTCACCGAGTAGCCTCACATGGAAGGCAATCGTTGTGCTTTGTCCAACACTCCTGTACACACAGAGAAGCAAGGGGTCTGATCCCAGAATTTATTAATATATAGTAGCAGCAGGTCTGTGTTGTGGGTTCCTTCTTCCAGAAATAAAAGTGTTTCAGAGGCCACACCTGAAACTCAGCTTTCTGTTCCTGATGCTTACTAATCACGTGGGAAGCAGGGCATAATGCTGTATGTGCTGCTGCTTCTCTGTGTCCCTGTCCCAAATCCAGAAAAGGAAAGGAGACAATCCGAGCTTTTGTAGATAAGAAACTAATTTTACTTGGGCATTTGCATCAGCTATAATTTTCTTTGCATATAATAAGTGAATGGATGGGAAAGCACATTCTCATGTCGGCATCTCACTAACAGAACACAGCTTCCTTGCATGTCTATATATACAGCCTCTACAATAACATCAGCAGAATATTATGCTTCCAAAGCCAGGAAAATCCTTAAAAATAAAATCCATGTAACATCTGAGATTGTTAGAAAGAACAAGAATTATTCCCAGAACACAGGACAGCTATCAAACTAAAAACTAAATTAATGTTTACTTAAACTTTTTTAAAAATTTCTATTTGATTATTCTTTTGTAACTCCCATGCAATCAATAACTACATGCTGTCGCAAATAATGTGTTTAATGTGGAGCATTATTCTTCATCTGTGTCTTTTTGTGATTTGTGACCTTTTTTAATTAACAAGATGGGAAAAACACACGGAAATTTAACAATAAAAAGAGACTTGATCATTTCATAGACTGCAGTCAGCTCCCATCATTTTGCTATATAAATCTGCTAAAGAAAACTGTTTTTAAAAATCAGTGAAAAATAAAACAAGCACAGATTGAGAGGGGTCAAAATGAAGAATATACTGGAGACACATCCTTCTGGCATAGCTGTCTGTGTACTACATATGTGAAAAGATTTAGGAACATCTACAGCTAACTGTAGTCTAACACAGCAACAATGAAGGAAAAATTTGGCATTCCATCTTAGAAAAGAAATATGGAATTTCTGCCGCAGCAGTGAAATTTCTAAAGTGGGGTGAGTGTCAGAATAGGACCAAATTCAGAAAAGAGTCTCTTGCATTTCATTACCTCTGAAAGGTGCATGACTGACATATCCAGAAACAATACTGTATTTCTGCCCAATGCAAGTTTGACAGATGATGTGCCCTAGAAATTTCACTGTCAATGTACTTCAATCCTTACCAATGGAGTGACCAATCTAGTCTTTAATCTGCAATTCTTTGTTACCTCCATTAAAATTGCAAAGAGGGGAACAAATCTGCACAAATTCTCAGATACAGATGCCTGTACACAATAAATCTAACAAAAATCATTAGGCTGTTTCACTACAGCACCAGATAATGCTTTCCAATCAGTATTAATCTAGACTCTCCAAACTACCAATCTTTTATGCTGAATGATCAGACACTAAACCCAGTAAATTTGTAATTTCTGTCTTACCAACTTCCCTATGCTTTTCTGCTGTGGACTTTTATTTTTATTTTTCTACAACTCTTTCCTACCAGCCCTGCATACTCCCAGTGCAGTACACTGAAAAACAGAAAAAGGGATCAGAACATTCAAGAACAATTTTCCAAAGTTCCTGCAAGACACCCCGGCAAACAAAACTGGACAGAACACATCACAGCTGTAGAGAAAAAATAATCAGCTTAAAATGCAGTAAAGAGGATTCCATTAAGAAAACCTTTGTAACAGTAAGGGCAACAGAACACCAGACCAGATCAACTGGGAATTTTGTGTAATGTACATCGTTTGAGATACTCACAAAAGACATGATTTTGTGATCCAACCTTAGCGCACAGAAAGGGGAAAGGATCACCTCTTAATTTCCCTTTTGATTTCAGGATTGGAAAGCTGAATTATTGAATTATTTGGGAAGAATGGATGTGAGAAAATCAGTTTAGGGTAGCACAAAATTCTTTTTCTTTAAAAAAACGAGAAAGCCCACAATTCTGCATGTTACTACTTGTGCTATGTACTTTTAACATTTTCTAGGTAAGTATGTGTACTCCAAATGTTGTAAGAAGTGCATCTCTCAAGCTTGAGCACATTTAGTTTTGGTAACTACATCTTGGAATTGATAAATATGCAAACTTTTAATACCTGAAAGACATAACGAATAAGGACTAAGAAAAATAAGTACACTAACAGATACTTATCTTCAAAAATACAAAAAAGAATGCTTCTTTAACGATCCTCAAACATCAACAGACATGCGGCTCATGCGAGTCTTACATACTCTAATCACATTATCACCACCTGAGCCAAAATTCTCAAGCTCTCTCCACTTTTATTCTTTCAGGCAGTAATACATAGAAGATGCAATAGGCTAGGTAAACAGACAGGTAGATAGCTGTAATCTTTTCTATTCCTAGCACTGGAGTAGTGCAGATTAATCTCAACCATTTGTCCTGTAACTCTGAAGGCTAAAATGGGACACCTATCTCCTCTTCTACATGTTTCTCATCTACTCTCCACCTCCAACATTTCCAATAAACCTACTGTGACTCCCCAGCACTGTCTGGGGTTTTTGCACTAACGTTGCTCAACACGTGACAGCAAGCTGCTTCCCTACCAACCAGCACTATCTGGCTCCTACCTCAATGGCCAAGGGAGAGCCGTGATTCAACAAAGAATGGCACAAATGCTTTGTCAGAGAGGCTGGTCAGCTAACTGCTAAGAAATTTTACATCAGGTATGCACATAAGCAGTCAGCATTGAAAATATCTGCATTAATTGAGAGGTAGCACCAAATGGTGGCTAAAGCCTGATGCGGTTTCCCTTGGCTGCAGCCTTTCCAATCTTTCCTCCTTTCACTGCATTCCAAAAATAAAACCTCCCACCAGCAGAAAGCAATTATCACTGTTATTTTTAGATACCACCTCCCATACACTTCCTGTCATTTTCTATACCAAAGTGATGGCTCTGCTGTTTATGAAAGGAAGCACTCACACTAGGAAGGAATTGGACATCCAACCTGTGATCAGAGGCAAGATGAAAACATGCACAGTGTCAAAAACATTTTCTCCTGACAGCTCAGCTGCCTCCTCTTGCCTGTTGATTGTTGCAATCTCTGCTTAAATGTACCTAAATCCCCTGTATTGTTACACAAAGATCTTAGCACTCAGGTCTGTTTCTTCCATGTTGCAGTAGCTTCTAACTACATCACGTAGCACTGCACAGCACAGAGATCCTGAGGCTCCTTGCACACGTACAAGCCCTGCTTCTTCAGACAATATGATAAAAGCTGAGATTAAGGCTTACACTTCAGCAACAGTGTGATGAACACAAATAAATTGTTCCAGACCTCATACAGCATCCATGGTACATGCAGGTCTCTACATCCGTGACACCTTTAGCGGCTACATCCTTACTCATTGAAGTTCCAGCTATACCAGAACTACGAAGATGAATGCTCACATGCATCGGCAGAACATCTTGACAGAGAGCAAAACATAAAAAGAAAATGTAATTTTTCTTTTAAAAATCACAAACAGTGGAATGTGTTTAGATAGGCATACTTCCAAATAGAAAAGAGATCAGTCAATTTGCTAAAGGAAAATTGAGCAGTTTATGGCCAGTATCAAATTAATTGCCAAAATGAACTGAGCTGCCTTTTCAAACCATGATCTGTGAAGCCACTTGTTCCCTTCCACCATCAACAAATGACAGATAACACCAATGTTCTTTGAAGAGAACAAGGTTAATCAGAAGCACAAAAGAAAACTGAATTGTGACATCATGCATACAGAAATACAGATTAGTGCACATAAATTACTCTCTCCCTTTATCTTACGTCAAATTGAGAATATCAAATTACTTCTTTTCAAAAGTAGAAACAAATATTAAACATCTTCCATCTCCTAAATATTAAGTACCTTCTATCCACAAATACAGAAGCCTGAATTCTAAATAATGCTTTCCCTGTAAGCTTTACTGTAATAGAATTTGTCTTCTCTTGACTATCAGTGTTACTTTGAGCAAGGTATGAAACATTTTTAATTCCTCTCCTTTAAACCTTACTCAATATAGACCATAATGATGACCATATCTGTTTAAGGGTTTACTGATCAGGGACAATTTGCTCTATCAGGTTGAAGTGAGGCAGTGACAGACAGCAGTTTTCCCTACTGTGCTAAAAATAAAGAGCCAAACCCCTCCTCTCCCAGCTTGAGCAAGAAGCGTTTTTTCCCCAGCTTTCTTCCCTCAGTCTCCTTTAACCAGTCTAGCAGGAAAACTAACTACATCTGTTGGTATAGATAACCAGCCTGGACACCTGTATTGTTCCAGCTAAAGCCACACCTCAGATGCATGCATGCACTATATGCACTTTTTCCTAGATGTTCCACTCTTAGAACTAAGAGCTTTAATGAAGCACCAGCAAATGCCTTGAGACTGACATTTTCCTTCCCCTTTAATATTTATTCTTCACAATTTATATTCTTAAGTACTCTGTACCCAAACACACAGTCAGGAAGCTGGCAAGAAGGGATACAAAAAAAGCCACAGTATTTGAAAAAAGCTGTGAAACATGGATAAGATCACTTATTCCACATGTTGTGCCCATTATTACACTCCAGCAGTTGATAAAGGTTAGAAATTTCCCCCCTTCATTAACTTTGTGAAAGTTGCTAGCTTGGCTTCTGGGATTGGAGGGTGGGGGTGTTTAAATATGGGGTTTTATATTACATTTAGTCTTCTCAGCAAATGCAAAATGAAATAGCCATTTCAGTGGCCTTGCATTATAAAGAAAACAAGTTTCAAAGAGAAAGGGTGTCTCAGAGAAAAGAGGTAGGAAAAACATGATTGACCTTTATGAATAGTGTTAAACAAATTATGGAAATGCTTTTGTTTCACGTGTCATAAAGTTAAAATTCCATATATGAAGCAGATGACCTGAATTTCCAGAAAAGACTTGATTTACCTATAGATAGTGGCTGTTTGCTAGAAGAAGTGACATCTCTAAGGATAAAATCAAGACTAAATAGGATATCCTAGCAAAAATGTAAAAACCAGCATATTTCTAACTTGCTGATCCAGTTTATGATTTACACTAGTATCATCCCCTCCACACCATGGTTATTTCTGACTGCCCTTTGTTGGTGTCCTGTTCTGGTGTCTGTCCATAGAGCTGTATTTTGCCCCAGTTCTTCTTAAAAGCACGCCTGCTGCCTATGATTACCTGATGAAGCTGCAGATCATTTGATTCTCTCCTAGGGAGGCAGGATTGGATTGGATCTGGTCAGCAACTCATGTACTGGTTTTATCCCCATTTCACTCCAGTGTGGAGAAGAGACTGTGAATGAGTGAGGGGGTCCCATAATTTTGTAAGATAATTTCAACGCTGTTATATAGAATGCCTTGTTCTGCTACATGGAAAGGGCAGATCCCATTTTTAACAGAAAACTGCACTTTATACCTGAAGGAAGAATAAGAAATTGCACACATTGTCAGTTTTCTCCCACATACACTTTTCCAATTTCATATTAAAGTTTTAACGTAACACCAAATCTTAACTCCATTTCTAGTTAGGTTGCATAGAAAAATCTGACCACCATCTTATAAATGTCTTGTGATTTATTATAATTTCAATATGAATTTTTCATAGGAATGATCTGAAACAGATCTGAAATGATCTGAAACAGACCAAATTACCGTATCTTTTCAGTTAAGATCAGAAGATATATCTGAGTCTCTACTAGCTGAAGAATCAGACTAGACATTCAGACTGCTAACTTCAGTTCAACATTCATAATTCATTAGTAAAAAAAATGTACTATTTTGTTTTTGAAAAACACTTAATCTTCCACTTAGATGCATCTATACCTGTAGAACAATAACATGAAGAAACGACCTCAGTTATTAGCCAAGAATGCCTTGTTACTGCAGCTGAATTCCTACCAGTTGTCCCCCAAATGAATTAGTTTTTAAAATACAACAAGCACATGGCCTGCTTGTAACATTAATGTACCAATTCACAAATTCCAAATTATTTTCAACCAGAAAATGTGTAGTTATTCTTTCATTCCACAGTATTTCTTAAAAAAAATATCCGTTGATTTGCAGATCCGTTGATTTGCAGGCTCTTAGGCACAGAAGTAATAGACTGGCAGAATGAAATAAATTGACTGGTTATACTTTAATGCCCTATGTACTTGTGCTAAAAAATAGAATTCCCTTGAGAAAGCAGCAATTAAAAAAATCTATATTAAACTCATTGAAAACAGTTAAAGGTGCAAAGGTACAACATGGTGACATTTCTTTAAATGTTCATTGCAGTTGTTCACTGACAAGTGCAGAGTACTCATTTATTCTAAAAAAAAATAAATCTATTCAGTTCTCTTCAAAGCAAAGCAGTTCATGCATTAAGCATTTTAAACTAAAAATTTTACACATTTTCTGAGGAATCCAAGATTGCAAAAACAAATCAAGGGGTTTTGTTTGTTTGCTTTAGAACATCTATATAATTAGTCCTAAATGCAATCAACAAAGTTAGGCATCTCTCAAAAGAAAATTGCCCTTTCTTCAGTAAAGCTGACTGATAGGTTCACTCTGCTGCTATGTTTTTCCTCAGTAAATACAAAATAAAATTCATCACCTCTCCTCCCTTTAGATGCCTCTCAATAGGAGTTTTTCCTTTCAAGTATTATGGTCTTATGTATCCCTTACACTGACTTCTAGCCAGCCCTCCCTTAAGCCGGGGAAAGGTCTTGTCTGTCCTTTGGCCACATCTGCTAGAGCAGATGAACTGATGGTCGTTATCAGCAAGTTTGCAGAGTGAAATAACAGCCTGAGACCCTACCCCACCACAGCAAATTCCCTGTATTAAACAATCTCTGTATTAAACAAAAGCCCATTACAATGTTAACTCTCATGTGCTGACAGTCCATTTTCCAGCTTCTTGTTCCCCAGCTGAGAGAATGGAAAACAGCAGCCTTCCCCACTGGTTAAGATAGAGCAGGACTGCCTGATACCCCCGTGGTCTGCATTGTGCATGATCTCCAACTGAGTCACCAGGACAGATACAAATGTCTTATAATGTGGGTTCTTCAAGTCTTGCAATCTATGGAGCACAAACATCTGGTTTCTCATTTTAGAAGGGGGGGGGGGGGACGGGACGACACCACCAAAAAAACCCATATTTTACACTGAATATGCTTCAGGTTGGTTTCAGTTTGGTCAAAAGGAGTTATACCCTAACTTCCCCAACTTCAGTGGCAACGCTACCTCATGAGTTTAGCTCTCTTCTGAAGTTTCATTAAGATGAAGAGCTGCTTATAGGCCTTTGATCCAGTTCTGCAGACTCAAGTTTAGGAAAATCAGTTACATAAAACCTACCTCCCACAAACCATGTTTCCTTCTTGCCAGCAGTGCTTTGTATCTGTAAAGCCATGCACTGCTGTTACACAGGAAAGAACAGGTCATCTTCCCTGTTGCCTCTGCATCACAAATAACACTGAGGCACCTAAGAGGAGAAGGGAATTCACTACTAAGACCCACACCTGCAGACTAAGACTAGGATCTATGACCACCTAGGTTGCACACTGAGAATGCCAAGCTTTTGGAAGAAGTGCAGTACCTCTGCACCTGGCTGCAGCTATGAATTTCAGAGCCCATACCCTGAGTCCAGTTTTGGTTTTGTTTTGGAGATGTTTTATATCCTACATACGTCAAGACTCTTAAAATCAGGAAACAAATTAGTCAGTGCTCCGTGTTCCTACATTTCATTTTTGATGACCTCCTCTTAATTATGTCCATTACCTATTTGCTGGCAATGACCCATCTGAAAGCACAGTCTAGCTGGGTATAAACAACAATCAGCTAACAGAGGATTGCATTACACGCTCTACATCTTCTGCCAGTGATATTTGCCAGTCAAGAAACCCTTAAATCAACAACTTGTTTCTGAGAAGTATGACATCTGTTAAGAGCATCTGTTCATACTAGGGCTCTATCAGCTAAGCATGTGGAAGCTGAAAAGGTTCTCAAAGCAATTTATGTTGCTTTACATCTTTCTCCTGGGCAATGGGTCAGTTCTCCTATCCAAAAAAAAAAAATCTCCATGGTGAAATGATAGAAGTTCTTCATC
This sequence comes from Falco punctatus, assembly GCF_963210335.1. Lineage (NCBI taxonomy): Eukaryota > Metazoa > Chordata > Aves > Falconiformes > Falconidae > Falco > Falco punctatus. The sequence continues at coordinate 65,951,716 of NC_137586.1, forward strand.
AGGGAAGAAGGGGCTGAGTTAAATTACTGTAAACTTTTAAATCTTCTTTCTAGGCCCTTGTATATTATGTGGACACAGTAACTTTTTTATGACTTCACTACACTCTATGTTGAACAGGGTATTTGAATTCCTGGCTTCTACAGATGTATTTCTCAGCTCTTGCACTCAAATACCCAGCACTGTTACCTATTTCTGGGAGCCCCACGTAGGAGAAAAAAAAAAAAAATCAATGAGCCCATCTTCCATTCCAAGCAGATTTTGTACCGTTCAGAGGAGTTTGTCTATTTCATGGGAAGGAGACAGTTAAAGAGCAGAACAGAGACATGAGAAACCTAGCTAAATCTTGTCTTTGTAACAGACTCATCTTGCCTAGGTCACCAAAAAACTCAACAACCTAATGACTTCACTGACTGACACTAGATCAGTCACTTTACCTTTATTTCTCCAATATCAAAATACAGGCATATATTTCATACAATAGAAGTTGCTGTGGAAATCAGTAAACTGTTAAGTACTTTCTTACCAGTAGAGGGATGAGGTAAGTAGCAATTTAAGTTATTAATTTATTACTGTGTTCAGCATCACAAATCATCTTAACGCCACTCAGAGATTTTCATGAGAAATATCTGGAAGTGTGACAATTTCTGCCAGTTCAGATATTCATAAAGGAATTGGAAGATGCTGATTCTTTTTCATTCCCCATACACATACTCCACAGCCAAACTGGCTGTCCCGTGCCTGTAGGTGCCCTTCCCAAGGGTAACAGCTCCGGGAGCAGTGCGCACCCTGTTCCCACTCTGCTAGGGAACTGAAACACAGCCAGCATGCTCACTGTGACCCCAAAACCCAGAATTATTCCTGAATCACACTGTTTAGACATACATGTACATGTTGATCCAGATGCTGATCTAGATGCTGATCCACAGTAAAACTCATGCTCAACCAGGTACAGACAACGTCTAAGCTGAAAACTCACAGACTTTTCAGACTCTGAATATGTGGAGAAGCCCAGCTACTACAAAGTCAACATCAGTATCATTAGATACCCATAAAACATTCAAACTACAGCTTTTGCCTTTATGGCTTCAGATGGTGGCATATAAAACACTGAAATTCCTACCTCCAACTCATCATTTATATCAAACAGCTTCCTACTTTCTCATAACTAGTGAATATATATTGCAGAGGTTTAGTCAAAACCTCCCACTATAGATCTTCTCTAACCCTTTGTGTCTACTATAGCAAAATACTTCTCAGGCTTTGCTGTCTGTGACAGATGCTCTTCAAATTCCCATCATGAAGTTTCTTTTATAATAACAAAACTTTGCTCAAAGTACTTCATCAAAGTAAGCCCATAAACAGAGATTCAATCAATCCATCTGATACTTTTTTTTCCCAAGGATTTTGTTTGTTTGTTTGAGGTTTTTTCCTTAAAACTGTCCAAGGAACTAAAGTCTTAAAATTGAAACTGTCACAACATTGCCTTAAAAAAGCCATGTATGCTAATGCAAGCCCGACATTTTCAAATAACTCAGCAACTATCTCCTACCATATCACTTGGTGCAATCAGTATTTAAATATCGTTTGAATTTCCTATCTGCAAGAGATGATAAGCACAAATGGCAGGACTTGGAATTTTTTTCCAAACAGCACCTATAATCAGTTACGTAGCTCTCAACACATTATCTAACTTAAAAGTGCTATCTGCTAATTACAGGAGTAAATGCTGTGGTTTACATTATGGTTTACACACTGCCTTCAACACCTAGCTACTCTAAAGTTACAAGGATTACAAATACTAACATAAATTAAGCTAAACTTTCACACAGCCCTCCCCTCCTTTTGTTGTGATTGGGTACGGCAACAGTTTGACATAATCTTAATAAAGTGTTTGTCAATTATTTTTGTTAGCTTTTGTTACAAGAGATTTTAACTTTTGTTATAAAAGATATATTTATTGCAAAATTAAAATACATTTCATAATAGATCATATGCACTTATTTACTGGTTGCAAAATATCTAACAGATTATTTATCTGAGGGTTTGGTTTTCACAATTACTTACAGAGACTTTGCTTATAGACAATAGTTTTTCAATCATCCTGTATTTTTTTTTCCCCATGGACACAAAACATATGCTTAGCAGAAACTGAGAAAATAAAACCTATCTGCAGATCACTAACATGATGGTTCAACTACCAAGTTCCTTCATACCAATGTGCGTAAGACCTTAGGGACCCTTAACCACGAATTACTGGCATAATGGTCTACACCAGCTTGTGTTGATTCCTGCTTATGTTGCTTCAATCAGGATTACCACCACAGGAAAAGCATCAGAGCTCCAAAATACCCATTATGTTCTATTTTGTCAATGAAACATTTTCATAAATGATAATACTGCAATGTGATATGAACACACTTTATCCATTCCCCTCCAAACTGAGTATAAATGATCCAGATGAACAGCTGCTATAAATATGTATAATAAATTATTTTAAGACACAATATGCTTGTTTGTTTCTATTTAAAGTAGTCACAATCATGAAAATTACCTGAAAATTACTGAAGAGTAGCCTTCTTCAGTTTACAGCACAGAATTTAGGTATCTTTTACTACATGAAAAAAAAAAAAAACAAAAACAAAAACAACAAGCAGCACTTCACTTCCTGTTTCAGACTTCATAATTAAGTTAAAAAATATGGAAATAGTGAAATGGAATTGAATATGAAAATGGAAGATGGAAAATGGCTCATAAACGTGTAACTCAGTTGTGTATTGACTTTGAACAAATGATGAGCAGACCAGACACACCAATCTGCATTTAAATAATGTCACATCTTTTACAATATCTAGAAGTGCTAACAGAAGATGAGATAGGAAACTGTGTTACATATAAAATTATATTAAAATACACATTTGTCTTTAATGTGAATTACAGTAAAATTCAGGATGCCGCACCACTTTGATCTTAGTGTCAATAAAAGAAACAACAAAAGGTAATTTGGATGGTGGTTCTGGCAACCTAAATTTAGAAATATCCTCTGCATGCTAAATTATTCAAAATTTCAATTTTACCTCTGGAAACTGAATCAAAAGTAGTGAATCTGTCATGGATGTCAAGCATCTATTCAACAGAAGAAAAATGAAAGCATTTAAATTTGCCAATACGATAACATTACATTCCAAGGTTTTATTTTTAAATCCTGCATTTAACTCATCGTTTGAATCCAACTGCACTAAGGGTTCTGTTATTTATTTAAATTAATGACTCTACAAAACGCTGAATGTAGAAAAATCTAATGTAAGTAATGAGTATTATTATCCTCCTAGATCTAGAGAAAAGGTAGCCAGCTTCCATCGAATAAATACCACAGAAATTTAAGCATATTAGTACTTAATATTCAGAGGAAAGATCTCAATATTCAGAAGAAACACTACAACAAACAAAATGTCTTACAGATTCAAATGAACAACAAAGATGGCAAAGGCTATCTTAGCATTTTTACTGCTAGCTTTTGAAGCACCGAAATAGTAACTTCTTAACTGGCTTTTATGGGTTTCATAGTTCACTGAGATATTTTATTCAGTGACTCTTGGCACTAGACACAGAGTTAAAAAAGAAGTGGTTCTGGCCCATCAATAGATCTGGCTCCCTGTCAGATCTCTACTACAGTAAATCCACGTTTCCTCTGCTCTGGTGTTTTTTGTTTTTTTTTTCAGTAAGCTCTCTGACACTGTTACTGCACCTTTCTGATTAACTAGCTGTAAATCAGAGCACCCAAAGCAGAAATCAGAAGTTTCTGTTTTAGAAAAACAATCAAATAAACGAAAAACCTGGCTACAGAAAGCAGAGCTGCTTGAATAATCACAAAAGGGAAAAACTAAAGAGGAGTTGCATAAATAACTGATTTCCACGCTATTTATCTGACATTTTACAGAATGAGAACTAAAGCTGAGATGCCTGATGTCAGCCCAAAAATGTCCCCAGTCTTTAACAACCACAGATGTCTCAGGTTTGGGGGCTTTTTGGTGCTTTTGTTTGTTTGTTTTTAAAGTCTAGCTGTTTGACTAGTTAGCAAATTCTGTAAGAAGCCAAATTCAATGACTACTCCATTCATATCTTCATAGCATCAGGGAAAATGTATTTTATTTCATATAAAGGCACATAAGCTATAAATACTCTTATGATAAGAAAGGTGATATGCAGCTCAACATCTAAGACCTCAACAAAGGTGTCCCTTTCACTACTAGAGAACAACTAGTTCACTACTAGTGGTTGATAGTTTACTCTAAATGAGAGGGTAGTTCCTGGTAGAAAACCACTAGTCTGTCTGGAGTCAGAACAGGTAAACAAAAAGGTTACCTCAGACGCTGTGGCTGCTGCCCAGGTAACTGGCTGGAAAGTTGCAAGACTTCCAAAACCCAGTTCTTTATTATCTGTTGATACTTTCAATAACTCAAGTTGAGGGGAACCTTTCTAGTGACACCATCCCAAAACTCCAACAGACTTCAGAGACTCTTACAGAAACAATGCTCTTGAATAAGGGGGCTGTATTTAGGATTTGTAAGTATTCACTATGATAATTTTTCTTAGCTGGCAGAGATAATGCTGCACTGGTAAATGATGTACAACACCTACAGCTTAAAAACAGTGCTTTTAGCAGTTGAAATGTAAATCTTCAGTACATATCTAGGAAAGATTATTCTTCATCAATGGCTTGCATATGAAGATTGAACCAGTGGACAGCAAAGGCCAACGACATCTTCAGATGTATTAACAGAAGGATGGCCAGTAAATCCAAAAATGGGATTTCCCCACCTCTACTCAGCACTCATCACACCACAGAGATACTGTGTCCAGCTGAGGCCTCCTGCCATGAGGAAAACATCAATAAACCACAGTAAGCTCAGTAAAGAGCCACCAGCATGGTTGCAGCTGGAGCACTTGCTCTATGACGAGATGCTGGAGCAGCAGGGCTGGTTCAGCCTGGAGAAGTGGCAGCTCCAGGGCCACATAACAGCAGCCCCCAGAGGCTACGAGGGTCTGTCAGGAAGCTGGGCTCTTCTCAGTGTGGCATGGCAGAAGAGTGAGGGACAGGTGAGGCTGGGACCAGCAGTAAAGAAACCTTTCCTGGGTGGGCAGGTGAGCAGTGTCACAGGCTGCCCAGGGGCTGTGCATGACCCTCCCTCTCTGAGCAGCCTGGCCTGACCCCCACGGCCAATCCCTGCTGCAAGAGCAGTGCCCTGCACCCAGCACCTCTTGAGCCCCCTGCCCACATGTTATCCTGTCACCTCACCAGAGACAGCCAGGTGGGTCTGCAGGTGAGAGGCAAAGGCACCTGGGCACAGCCAGAGGCTGCAGCAGGGACCTGCTTCACAGACTTCACAGGTTCTCAAAACATGTAAGAGCTCGGAAGTGGACTCCCTGACAAGTCTAGCTAGCAGCCAACATGACATGGTTCGCTCAACACTATATATATATATATATATATCTAAGGTATAACAGGTAAAACCTGCATTTGTGTTTTCACTGCTGTTATACCATACCAGAAAGGTTTCACGTTTATAACGCCACCCCCCTACAGTGCATTGAGCTTGCCATGCTTGATCGTACTATTTTACCTGATACTGTGCTCTCAGACACAGGTTTTGAAGAACTTCAGGAAAACAGGTGAGGAAAATCCTGTCTTCAGAGCACCTCAACTTTTCTGAGTACCCCACAGTCTTCAGTTTATGGCATGAATCAGAAACTGACAAACTTAGCTGTTTTAAATTTCAGCAACTAGTCACACAGGTTAATGCTGAAAATAAAATACCCATCTGTAAACCACTTCTCAGTGACCCGCTGCAGCACAGGCTGTTACAGACTGGGAGTGCATGTAAATCATTCTATTCCATAATAATTACAGTTCTTCATACAACAGAAGAAAAAGGAGCCATTCATTGTCATAACCATTTACCATTTGAATGCTTTGCCCAAATCCTGATTTTTTTCATTTATTTGTAATCTCCACTTTCACATGCAGTAAATCTCACCATGCCATAGCCATTCTAATCTCTTACCTGATCCCATTAAGTCTGTTATTTTTTTCCTTTTGAAAAGCAGCCTAAAATTGGACACTGTTCCAAATGAGTAATTTCTAACACATCACTCTCACATTCTTTAGTTGAAAACCTCCTCAACACATCTAAGAACCCTACTTGCATTGTCAGCTCCTGTTGCTAGATGTACTTAATGCTCAGATCAAGCTGTGATGTTTTCACTGCAGGAAACAGTGACCCTGCAATTATATCATCAGTATCATCACACAGAATGATGCATGCATAGAAGTGGATGTCAATGCAGAAAGAAACACCTTTGCCGAATACACTTAACGCATTAGGTCCAGTTAATAATAGCCTGGCTTTGGCAATATAAACACTGGATTTTTCATTATGGTTGCAGGCTATGTTCTCCATTTACAATAAAAGCCACATAGACAACTGGCAGGAACTGGGACATGACAGGCTAGGACTGGCTGCAAGAAAAGCTTTCCCTGCGATGACAGGTAAGTGTTAGCACAGGCTGCCCAAGGCTTGTGCATCCTTGAGGGGTCTCAGGCCCCAACAGGACAAAACCCTGAGCAGCTTGGTCTGACCCTATGGCTGAGCCTTGTGTGAGCAGATCCTTGCACCAGGCACCTGCCAAGCTTCTTCCCCAATACAGTTGTCCTGTATCTGTGATTCCTATTTCGTTGCTGGCAAGAGGGCAATGCTTCCTTGACATCTTTTCATGCCTTGAGCAGTGGGAGAAACACAATGACTTCCCTTACAAATAATGTATTTCCCTGTGATGCCCAGGCTGTTTTAATTTTACCCATTTCATAAAAACTTACCACTGAGGCACTGAGCTACCATTCCAGCTCACAAAATAGGACGCCACCTCTGAAAGCATGACCCCATCATCTTAAATTTAAAAAATAAAATAAAATTCAGATGCATATTATGATTACATTACGAGATTTGTCTAGGCTGAAGATTTCTCCCGTGGTACTCAGCTGAGGTTTACAACTAATTAGTTTCCATGGCCTCAGAAATCTCTGCACGGCATTCCATTTTACAATACAACTATGTGCTAATGTCAAGAAAGACCTAACTGTATACCATTGCTCACCTCAAATCAGCTCTACTTACACACACTTCAGATTACACTTAAAAAATAAAATAAAAAATAAAAAAGTCTTACAGTGATGTTGGCTTGGTCTTGAGATAATTTATAGAAAGCCTTTGCAGAGGTGTGGAAAAGGAAAAAAATATACAAATCTAAAGAGAATTCTGCAAAAAAGACTGATCTATTTTCATCAAGTATTGCACCAAAAATACCTTCAGAAAGGCTCTTAGCTAGATAAAAGTCATCAAGTATTAAAAAGAACAGAATGCAGCAGTTAGAAAGGAAACCTAGAAGTCATTTGAATCATGATTACGCCTGGCATGATATTAATTAATTATCATATAAACAGTGTAAAATGTTGCTTTTTTTATATAAAAATGTTTTCAAAGTATATGTCTTTCTTCCTGTATTTGCAGCAAACCTTCCGCTTTTAATAGCAGCTTTCATCCTTCTTGAACTCAGGTTTTCTAAAGGTCACAACTCCCTATTATCAAATATAAATAGAACTTATAGTACACTTTGTGGAGCAGAATAATAAGGGAACTAGAACTGGTTTGTTTTTAATTCTCGAAACATTTGAGTTTCAAATACCTTCTTTTATATTCAGTTTAAGCACAGACAGGTTGACAGCAGCCTCCTGCCTCTCACCTAAACTGAAATCAGTATTTTAAAAATTCTGTCATTCTTGTTAACTGTTTGGGTTTGTGTTTTTTTAAAGAAGGACAAACCAAGTGACAGAGCGAGCATTTTATTCACTCTTCAGAGACATCTGCATGAGCCCGGAAGACAGAAATTCCCTGACTGATTCAACTCTGAGAAGCCAAAGGTTTACAGTCATGCAATGCATTCTAATACACTTCTGTATTAGAAACTTTTTTCTATTATAATTACTTCATGCTAGTATTTTGAATCTCACACCCTGTGTATGCAGTCCATAAGGTGCCTCCCTTCCCTGCTGTGGGTTTTAGGTGCTTAGATAGTGCACAGTCAACTTAGGTTTATGTCTCAGTATAATTACTAATAAATTATTTGAACAAGTTTCTTTCTGACAAAACCAAGAAAATTAAAAAGCTATGGCAATACAATTACTTCAGGCAGAACTTGGTGCCTTATGTGTGTGTGCACACATACCATTATGTGACATGATATAAAAATGTTATGTAGATGATTTTATATAAATATAAAATTTATCAATGAATAACACAGGGCAAGTATTTATTGAATTGTTTTGTTTGTATAACATCTCTGAGACAAAGTCTTGTAAATCTGTACTATTTGATTTATAAGTCAATACCATGCCTATATATATGGAGTAAACTATATATTGTAAAGTATACAAACTATATATTCCATACACATTACATGGGCAATTCTGTTCACTGAGGCTAGGTCTATTAATTTTGGGTAGTAAGTGCAATCCATACATTGTTGTATTTAGAGTAAATATGGAAAAGTAATTAATGACAGAATACAAGAACTCTGTGGCTCGTAAATGAGGAATGTCTGCTCTGCAAACTGATGCTGTAAATCTTATCTGCTGCACTAGGTCATGTAACTGCTGTGCTACCATGTGTGTTACCACTGCTGTCACAGATACAAATACATACATTTGCAAGTGGACAAGAACTTTTTTCTGCTGAAAGTCTACCTTTTAACATACATATTGAATACAAGCCATTAAAGTAAGAGAATCACTCTAACATGTGAAAAGATACCTGATTCACTTCCTTAACAAATAGGGGGTGGGGGTGGGTGGGGGGGTGGGTGGGGGGGGGTGGGGGTGTGTGTGTATGTGTGTGTGTAATATATTAATAATATTCATCGAAATTGATAGTTGTCTTGGCAAAGGTATCATTTACAGAAAAGGTGAAATTCAGTATTATAGTATCTATTCTAAGAATTCTTCTAGTAAATCAAAATTTTAACAAAATACCAGGTAAAGCAGGTCATCTAAGTCCTAGGTATATTTTTTAGGCTAGCCTGACATGACCCACTTTCTGTCCCTAAATCAATCTCATGCTCAAGCTGTGGCATGGGTAATCCATTCAGAAATCTGCCTCAGCATACCAAAAAGGTATAAAGCGAATCATCTGGGAAAATACAAGTTGTCAAATACAGATTAAAACTAAGATAAATGACGTAAGGGTTAAAGGAAATGAGATTACAAACAAGAAGGTCATTAGTACAACCAGTATCTGCTGAAGACAAAGAATAAGCAAGGAAGTTGCAAAATACTAAACTTGTTCATGTTTAATGCCCTTGTCTCCCACCACTGCTAAGTGGAATACTGCTCACTATTGTGGATAGTGCTACTAATGTGGATCTTTATGAAACAGCAAATGAACTCTCAGGGAGATGAATCAATAAGAAGGAAATATATTGTGGAAATGATGTCTAAAAAGATTGTACAGGTAGGTGTGAAATCGCCCACACAGCACGTTTGTATTTCATTTTCTTATGCCATCAAGAGTAAGCTTCAAGCAAGCATCATACAGCCATGCCTGAACTAGGGTGCACTCCCACTACATGCATCATTTTCTCCACTCCTACCTAAGGCAGTGGGTTGAGTGCTTTCAGCCTCAGTAAACTATGCTTTACTGCCACACAGAGAATGCAAGATACAGTTACCTGTTAAAAAAGGCTGCAGCATTTTGCTTAAATCAGCGGTGTCAAAGAGATCCAGCCCAGGAAGCTGCTACACCTCGTCTGGCAGATTCCCCGAAGGCTCCGAAGCGAGGCAACTAATGCAAGGCGCCCAGTGGTGCAGCACTGCGTAAACAGCACCTGCTTCGGCTGGACTTGGTTTTACTTTGTTCCTGCGGCACCTGCATCACAGCTAACATGTCCTAAGAGACTCGGCTCTTCCGAGTCTCCAGTGCCACATCACGCACTGGTCTTAAACAAAGACAAGGCAAAAATAAAGCATCAGTAAAAAATTTCCATGTGGTTTGACATGGAACAGACTCATTGCAGAAGAGCCTGTTTTAGGCAGGAAGCTCTCTCCATAATTTCTTTCATTCATTGCTGGCTTTGAATATCTTCATGAGTTAAGGCTGTGGAAGCCATGTCAAGAATCCAGCAATTTGCACATACTGAAATGTGCGTCAAGTTTTCCAGTCACTTCTCACTTCCTTTTCCTTTTATTTTAAGATAAAAAGATATACAAATCCATCAGAGAACAGGACTCTGAGGTCTGAGGTATCCAACCCCAGCTCAAACTTAAACAAGAAAGCCCACATAAAAAGCATTTTAAAACAAGTTCTGTATCAACAAAATGACACTCATCATGGAGCAGTTTTATTTTGTCAGCTTCGAATATGTTATATGTAATCTAATTTTAGATTTGCAACAGAGTGGATCTTTTCACTTCAAGAGGCATTCACATCTTTGAAAGCAAATTAAGTTATGCTTGTTTGCCAGGCCTCCCACTGTCTTGCCTTATAAAAAACAAATGGGACTCAATACTTCACTAAAAAGGCTTGACACTTCATCTTTTCACACAAATACTCCAACAACATGGTTTTGTCTACAGATTTTTCTAAAGAAAGTAATATGCAAAACGACATAAAAAGTAAGAGATAGTAATGAAATTAATTCACAAATATATCTGCTGAATAAGATAGGTGGTCTATCTGCAAAGTTGGATCTGTATTAGGGGTGTCAAACAAACCCTGAACAGAAAAAAATTAAAATATTTTGCAAATGGCATTTTGGTTTGGCCATTTATATTACCAAACCACTAAACGAAACCACACTGTCTTTCCAGAAGAAAGAAATAGTACTTTAATTATTTAAAGATCTTATCTCCTAATAATAAAATTAAAAAAAAAAAAAAAAGAAAAAGAAGAAAGTGCAAAAGTGCAATTATGAAGTCTATATCCATTTTAGAGCCAGGAGAGGAAAAAGCTGGCTGAAGAAGCAAAGCAGAGCATGAAGTAAGCAAGCTTCAACAGTGTATGCTACTTATGGTTACCTTCTAATAAGGATAGGCATGTTACAAAAAAAAAAAAAAAATCCAAAGAAAGTCCTGTCACTTACTAAAAATATCCTTTAATAACCTGCACTTTGAATACTGACCTCCTCCCTTCTGATTTACCATCTTGAAATAGAGAAAAATGGAAAGGGAAATACTGCATTGCTTACAATCTGTGGTGCTGTGTGAATGATGCCATCACCACAGACAGATCCAAGGGTTATCCACAAAAAACTTTCCATTAAATACTCTGGGATCCTCTAGAATGTGCAGTGCTATAAAACAGCAAAAGTTTCCTCTTTTCTCCAAGCACATTTTACTCCCTGCCCCTCTCTTAAAAATTCACTATAACCTTTCCCACCTATCCTTTCACTGACTTGTCATTGTTTAATGCAGCTCAGGTGAGCTATGTATCTAGCTTCCTTACTGTTGCTAGATCTAACTGAAACCTGGAAATGGCTGGAAACTATCCATATGAGTGAGTTTGTATGACAAGGGGAAAAGGTGTTAGTCACCAAAAATCTCATTCGTTCTGCTAAATGACAAGACGGCTGCTGTACTTGCAAGAGCGCACAGACCATTCTTGCGCATACCCAGACAATGATGTACTAGCATCCAGCAGATCCTCTCCGTAAACAAGCTGTGGAAGGGAATGCATCAACCTCTCAAACAGCCTTTTCTGTATTAGAATTCACATGGGTTGTCACAGCTTCAAACTGCCATTAACATACATGCTGACAGTTTACTAGTCTGCAGAAGAGCTTTTTCTCCACCAAAATCTTAATTACCCAGTGTTAAAACTGTTACAAATAATGACTTAATAAGCTCCCAGGTTTGAGAGCCCTAATGCCCTCCTTGCCAAAGGATTAAAATCTACCAAATTTCACCCCATTTGATTTATTTTGCAAGACAGAAAATTGAAAACATGGGTGGGTTTTTTTTAATAAAACAAGTATCTTAGAATAAACCTTTTGAATAAGACACAAAGAATAGCAAAGGAAAATTTTAGTGTCTAATTGGCACGTATAATAGTAGTTTGCAAAGTAGAATTTTTCCCTCATACCATGAACCAAAATGTCTATTACCCTACTGAGGCACACTGTAAAAGATGCTCCAAACAACTGACCTGCTACTGAAAAGGAAGCTTTGTTACTTCTGTGATGCATTTGGTCAGTGTATTGGGTTTACATGGCAAGGTTTTGGTAACAGGGTGGCTGCAGGGATGACTTCTGTGAGAAGACATCAACAAGTTGCCCCCATGTCAGACACAACCAGTTCCAGCTGGCTTCAAGACAGACCTGCCACTGGCCAAAGCTGAGTCCATCAGCAATGCTGGTAGTGCTTCTGTGATAACATATTTAAGAAGGTGTAAAAAACATAGTGCAACAGCAGCTGGGAGGGAACAGCACGAAAATGTGAGAGAAACAACTCTGGGGGCACCAGGGCTGGTGAAGGAAGGGGAGAAGGTGCACCAGGCACCAGAGCAGGGATTCTACTGCAGTTCAAGAAGACTGCGGTGAAACAGCTTATCCCCTTGCAGCCCTTGGAGGTCCACAGCAGAGCAGGTGAATGTGACCTGAAGGAAGCTGTGACCCTGTGGAGAGCCAACAGATGAGCAGGTTTTCTGGAAGGACCAGTGACATGGGCATCCATACTGGAGCGGTCCACTCTTGAAGGACTCTACCCCACGGAAAAGGCCCACACTGGAGCAGTTCTTGAAGAACTGCAGCCCATGGGAAGGACCCAACACTGGAAAAGTTTGTGAAGGACTGTAACCCACGGAGGAACACCACGCTGGAGCAGAAGAAGAGTGTCAGGAGGAAGAAGTAGCAATGTGTTATGAACTGACCACAAGTCCCATTCCCCAGCCCCCTGCTTTGCCCGTGATGGTAAATGCAGAGTGATCTCCCTGTCCTTACCTCGATCCACGAACTTTTCATTACACTTTTTCCCCCTGTCCTGTTGAAAAGGGTGAGTTACAGAGCTGCTTGGTGCTGACAGACAGGGCATTACATGGGCACCTAATGGCTAGCTACGATCAACCCAGCATAGTAAGGTATTAAAAATGCATTTTCCATTCACGAAGCCCCTCTGTTGAGATGCTTCTTGTTTCACCTTCAACATGCACCCAACAGGCAAGCGGGGACGTAGTTCCTACGTTAAGCTGTTCCCATCACGCAGGCCCACAGAGAAGTCTTTGGGACAAATGGAGCCCCTCAGTTCTTCCCAATAGCACGAGTTCTACAAAAGAAGAAGGACTCGCTCACTGTCTATAGACTTCAGAACACTTGTGAAGACTTATAAATATTTGTGAATTTTAGATTGTATTGACCCACTCTTGAACAGGTTAGGTATTCAGTGAAGCCGTGTGATTTAAAAGTTTAAAGGTAAATTAGTCTTTATTTTTCATGGTCAAAGAAGACAACAGAGGGAGTTAAAGGTTACTTTATCTACGTTCCTAGTTTTTTAGATGAGCCAGTTTATTTTGTTCAATTTTTCTTTTTCTTTTTAAAGAACAAGCAAGTTTTGGTAAAATATATTTAGAATTAAGATGACATAAAGGCAGTTCATTGAAAGCCACCTCAAATTTCCCAAACCTTAAAAAAAATACCCCAAAACAAAACCAGTTTCCAGGCATTTAGACATTAAAACACTTTTCCTTTCTCAATACCTTTGGTCAAATAGGCCAGGACAATAGCTCTAAAATGCCTGTTAATCTAAGCAAATAATTTATTCTACAAAATTACTATTAACATTTCTATCTCGGAGACTACAACCATCATATATGATTAAAAAAAAAAAAAAAAAAGAGAAGGCAAATCACACATAGGCAGCTTTGATAAATGCTGTACATCTGGAAGATGCCTCCCTTTTACTTAATAGGAAACTGAAGGTATTCAGCATCCCCAATACAAGGTCAAGGGAAGGACATGAAGAAATAAAAACAATGTTCAGAAAATAAATCCTTTTTAATTATGACTGATATCCTTTTCCTCTCCAACCTTCTAAACCAAGCACTGAACAGCCACAATACTCTGCAAAGAGATTAAATAGTACGGCACACGTGGGTAGCACAGACAGATGTCCTTCAGTTTGTATCTGCTAACCTGCCTTTAGTCATATTTCTCAAAGAAAAACACATATGTAAGCACATTTGCCTTCACCACCGCCCTGCTCACACATACCCTATAGCATACGAATTAAAGAATCGGTGGTATCACCTGGAATCTTTGTCATTTCCACTTTTTGTTTGCTGAAAGAACCAAAAAAAAAACCACTCCAAGAAAGCACTCTGTGAATGATAACACAACACACGACTCCCTGGTTCGAAACTCTACATTAGAGCTAGCAGGAAGCAGCCGTCAGGACTCCCAAGCAAGCCAGCAGCTCTCTGAAGAGCAGCAATCTTGGGTAAACTCTCTCAAACAACATACTTTGGCTAGCGCAGGGAGCAAACGGAAGGCTAAGCAGAACCTACTTACGTGCGTATTTCGTAATGCCTGGACTACTGCTCACATGGGATGCAAGTGAAACACGTTGTATAGCTGCCTACCTCAGCAAGTCCTACAAGGAGAGCAGGAAAACATAGCCAGGACTCATATTCAATGATCTCTGGAACCCAGACAGCAGCTTTGTCTTTGGGGATTACACAAAGTATTCCAAATGGATTCCTTTTTCTCCTCCTCTCAAATGATATCATGTTTCTTTAGGCCTAATTAATCACCTTACATACTGTGATTTGGAAATCTTGCTCCTGGAGTGATAAAGACATCTGCATGAGGATCTCTGCCTCCGGATAAATGTTTTTAACTATCAAGGTAATGGAGCTTTTTTTTTGAGAAAAGAAATGCAGAAATAGAGTGTTTTACACACTTCCACGTTTTAATGTATCTATATGAAATTTAGCACAGAAAAAAAAAAAAAAAAAAAAAAAAGACATTTTAACAGAACAAGGAAATTCAGTGATCACTAACAGGCTCCCGTAATACTGTTACAGGGACTTGCAACTGATAGGACTCAATGATCTCAATGTACCAAAGGTGGATTCACCAATCCCATGCAGTAATGAATAATGTTACTCAGCATTGTCCATTATGTTAAAAATTGCATTCAATAAATTGATTTAGGCATTCTCAAGAAATCTTGCATTTCCCAAACTGCCCAACTAATAAGCAGATGTGAGAGAAAACAAGGATGGAGAAAACAAGTGATAAGAAAACAAGTGATAAGCCAAAGATGGCAGTGTAAACACATAAGATAGGTAGCTTCTTTGAGTGTTTAACTACATTGTCTGAAAATAAATTACATACTTGCAGATGGTGCCTAAACTGAGCTTTGAAACACTACTTATTACAATATTAAAAAATTGTCAAACCACTCCATCAAGTTGAAAATTATTTCCTGAACAAATGTTTCTTCTGCACTTGCAAAGAAGATGGAAGGGTAATTGAGGAAGCAACAGATGCCACATGTGATAACATGTATTAACTCTAGACAAGTAAAAGGACGCTTACCTCTGCAAAAACACTTGGACCACTAAAATCACTAAAGGTGTTTTCAAAGCTGTGTTTGCATTTTAGTCATGTTCTTCCATTTCTCCTTTCTTTTTCTATCCTTGCCTTAAGCTAGATGAAACCTCTTTTGGGGAAAAAAAGCTATTTTTCACACATATACACTGCACAGAGCCAAAATACAATCTTAAAAAGTACAATCACACTTCAAAATACTTGAAAAACAAATATTTCTAAGTGACGCATTCGTATAGGTTTATGTTTTTCAATAGGGTTCTTAAAGGTTTTTTTTTTTCAGGAGTCACTGACTTGACATGTTGCTGATGCTTATTTCACAGAACCAATTTAGGTTGGCCTACAACCACGCTGAAAAGTCACAGACAGATCAGAAAGGAACACATTCATAAGGGTGAAGAGTAACTAACTGCATGAACTTTCTAAGCTGCCAACTACCAAACAAGCAGCAATGCAGCCAAAATAAACCATATCTTCCCGTTGAAAAATAAAATAAATAATAATATATAAAAAAATAAAGAAACCCTACTGTAATACAGGAAATACAAATAGATCAGTGGGATTTTTTTTAGCATGCGCTGATAAATCCACACTGGGAGACTCCTCTCCAGGCTTCTAATAAGCCATGAAAAAATTCACCCACATGACATCAGTATGCAATTTTTTTCATCTTGCCAGTTCAAAAGTCCTTCACAATGACACCTTATACCTAAATTTGAGTTAGGTACATTTTCCATGTCATTTACAGAAGACTGACTAAACATTAGCCTGAATGCATCCTGGTTTATTTGCACAGTTCAGTAAGATTTCCAGAGCTGAAGTTCAGCACTTGCTGTAAGTAAGTCAAAGAACCCGTCTGCAATATTAGTCTGAGACCTTTCCTTAATAACTCTGAATCTATTTAAAGCTTCAAGGCAATTACTAGCCAATAATATCATAGAGCACCTTAAAAAATGGTAGGCAGCTGGCAGCTATCACTAGCAAAAGATATGCTTACAGAACAAGAATCACATGTATTGAAAGAGGTGACTATTAATTTTTCCAAATGTGTCATATACCTTTTAGGATATTAACTCACTCTGAATTATTTAAGCATTATAAAATAATATTAAGCTAATTTATTTTAATTCCCCTAACTAGTAAATAACACATTTGAACTCCAGCACAGAAAGGAAATTGAACTGAAAAGTATTTCTAATATAGGCTTTTTTGGTAAGCTACGTCTTAGGTTTCCTGCTGTTCTTCCTCTGAAATTGAATGGCAACTAAGAAGTACTATACAATTATACACTTTATATTAAAACATGTAATTAGAAAATGCTGGTGAGCGATACACAATAAAATATGGGTTTTTTTTCTTTTTAAATTCATGCTAGTAAAGTTCAAGCCTGTTAATTTTTAAAAATACAAAAAACCCAACAAAATTTAATTTCAAATACTCACTTCTCTCAGGATCCAATGGCAACCAATGTTAATGCAAATACAGAATGACAAAATGGCAGGGGCTGGAAGGGACCTCTAAAAGTCATCTGTACAAAAATTCCTGCTCATTTGTCCCTTGTGACCGTTGCCTCTTATAATGAAGACAAATTTTATATATTCACACGGTGTGATCCATAAAATAAGATCATATGGCAGACGTATAACAGTGCTGGTTACTGAATCCACACTACATCTCTTTAGCTCTCCTTTCCAGCAGTTTGCTTTTTTCATGCTGGTAGACCTGGAGACTCAATATATCTGTCCTCATACTCTCTTCCATCCTGAAGTGAAAGTAGCTTACTAAAATAATATAGTACTCACTAACTTTGATTTTGTGCTGTTACGCATCTGTCTACCACTAGTGGTCCCTTGTACTAGGATCCTACCTCAGTTCCCACTTTTGTTTGTCATGTTAAAAGCAGAAAGCCAGCAAAAATGTTAGTGAACACTGAGGACTAGGGCACAAGCTACATTTTGAAACAGGAAAACAGATGTTATAGGTTCTGACTGTTATTTTAAGAATTCCAAAGCAGTGCCATTTTGATGAACTGGTCAGAGTGGACCCTATCAGTGGGACAATAGGAGATGTCAAGTTTCACAGGAACGAGTGTTGGATCACCTAAAGTTTCTGGAGGTGCAAGCCCCAGAATTAAAGTTTCTGTTCTTAAACACTTTGAGGCCTTGAAATAACTTCAAAAATTCTCCAAATTTGTTTCCATTATAATTAGCATTTAGATAAAGTCACTCTTACCAAATCAAATACAGAATTCAACTCATTATAGACACCAGATAGCAATCCTTTTACTACCGTCTTCTCATCTTGCTACAAGTCATACTTGTTACAAGTGCTTAGCAGTACAACCTCGGTAAACTAATTACGCTCCGTAGTGTATTTACATGCTTAAATATGTATAAAATCACCAAATACCTCTATTTGACTCTATACAACACATTCATTTGTGCTTTATTTTTTACTTCTACAAAGTTTATTATTTGGAGAAGAACAGCCTTAGGGACACAAACTTAAAAAATTAATTATAAAAAAAGAAAAATTGAATGCTGATAACACACTCTTGAAAGGGTAGACTATTGCAAATTAATGCTTCCAACATTCAGATTACCATAAGTGACCTCTAAGACTACAACAGCACTTAAAATCTGAAACCTTTACAGTTATTTTTCTAATTATTAGCCCTCCTGTCCTATTAACAGATTAACACCCCCCAAAAAAAAGAGCCAAAGCCATATCATGGTTTTTTTTTTTTTCTTTTCCCCTTTGCCTGATCACTAAAAAACAACCTCCAAATCCAGGACCTTATTTCAAAGTTTGCTACTTGCCAAGTTTCTGTTAGGCAGCTTTTATTTTTTAAGTGGAAAGGGAATAAGAGGAGAAGGAAGCAGCTGTTCTTAAAAGCATGTATTTTTCGTGCTCTGCCCTTTAATGCTGGTTTTCTCAGCATTAGCTTCAGGAACTCACTTTTGTTTTCTCAGCCTTTTTCTGATGGCAAGTCATGTTGTGATAAGTCGTATCAGGCTGCATCACTCATGCAGCAAATACACTGAAATGCTGAAAAACACTTTTCCCCTTAAAGCAATACAGAAGTAAAGAATTTAAAAGACATTTCATAGGAAAAAATCATGCCTGCATGATCTAGAGAAAAAATACAAAAGATACAAAGGTACAGAATTAATTGCCAGTTTTATCCGTACATTCATTCTTGTCATTCACTGGAGCTGAGCATTTTTGCTCATTTCTGATACTTGTCCAAGAAGGAAATTTCATTCTGGTATTTTTTTGGGTTGGGTTGGTTTGGTTTGGTTTTTTTTGAAGTCTTCAGATAAAGACGAGATGCCTCAAAATCAATCTGGAAAAGGGAAAAGCAATAGATTTGAGCCACAGATCTGTGCATACACAGAAGTGAATCCAGAAGATGTACAGTTCTGTACATCACATACTTTATCTCTCCTGATAGCTGACGCAAAGTAATATCCCACTGCAGCCACAAAGTAGAGCTTTCAGAGCTTCGCTAGTAAATGTCTCCTCAAAAAAACTCAAGTGCAATTAACATACAATTTGCAATGAACATGCAATTAACATACTTTTGAACTTGGAGAGCTACGATCAAACAATAAAAGCCTTCCCACAGGCAAGACAGCAACAATATGCTAGAAGAGTTTTATAAAATTAGGATTAGTAAAATAAAGAGTATTCCTGAACCAGATACTGCATACAACCAGATACAGCCCTGGAAAGGAAGAAATCAGGAGAATTAAGGGGGCTTGCACCTCCAGAAACTTTAGGTGATGCAACACTCATTCCCATGACACTTGACATCTCCTCCTGTCCCACTGATAGGGTCCACTCTGACCAGTTCATCAAAATGGCACTGCTCTGAAACTCTTAAAACAATCCTGAGAGAAGCTGTTCAGTTCTTCTTCCTCCAGAAAAACTCTTCACAGCCAGCTGGAATTATTTATTGGCAAGGCCAGAGGGCTTCTGAGATTAATGGTCATAAAACCTGGAGTGTGGCTCTACACTATAAGAGTAACTGATAAAACCAGTGCAAAAATGTGCTAGTTGCCCTAACATATGGGATATCCTTACCTCTGAATAAGGAACTGAAAAAAAACCACCACCAAACCAACCAAGAAATCAGGCCCCCAAAATTCATGATGATAGCTTAAAAAATAGATTTTTCCAGCACTGCATTTTAATATATTTACTCCCAACTCTTTACACCCTTTAGTTCTTTGCAGCAAATGCACTACTGCAATGACAACAGCTAGAAGTCTTGAAATCCTTGGCATTCACCCACCATGAAAGGGGTGCTCCAAATGCCAGTATTTGACACTGGGTTTGGGGTTTGTAGATTTTAATGAAACCACACAAAGAGGAATCTCAAAACATGGTGCTGCAGTGGGAGTTTGTAAACTGGGGGAATCTGACAATGCAGCAATTCTGAAAGGGAGCTGGCATGTTTGAGGATGGCATTGCTTGCAAAAACAGAGCAGGGCTGGCTCTGAGAGATGAGAAACTACTCATAACAAGTTTCTGTAGTCTATCATCTTGTGGTGGGTAAATAGTGGGGAAAGAAGGAAGAGGCAGTGTTGTCATCTGTCCACTAGGATTTCTAGCTTCACCAGAGAAGGCTGTAATTAATTGGGAGCAGTCGAGCCATCAATACCACTTCTAGCATCCAGTTCTTGCTGTGTCGCAATCACTTGTTCTCAGAGACAGGTTCTACTGCCACTGACAAATACAGGCTTCCACTCCTCAAGACAGAGTGATTACTGATAGAGAAAGGGCAGCTGTACAAGAAGGTAGTTATTCTGTGATCTATAATACCTGTGTATTGTGCTGGGAACCCTTACTCATACACTCTGCTGAGTGGTTTTCATAATCATTACAGGCAAAAAAATATTGTTATGCTCTGGTGGTAGAAGTTTTATGAAAAATACCAGTGACTCCTGACGGACAGGGTAGTCACCAGCAACTGTACAGATTACTGCCATATCCTTTTCCCCAGGCCTTGAGAAAGATAAATTTGCCTCATCCAGAAATATCCAGATTGCTGTTGCAAACATGACTAACCTAACAAGTCTTTTTGAAAGAAGTTCCTCTCTACTGGAACACCTTTTCAAGCATTACCTCTTTTGTCTTCCCTTCCCTGTCCTCCACTGTACGCTTTCACTCAGCTTTGCAGCAGGAACGGCAGTAGCAGAGCATCCATGATGGACCCACAGCATTAGATTTTCAAATGAGAATTTATGAGCTTTGACAGCAATGATATCCCACAGAGACAGGGTGGATATTTCTGCAGAAAAGCACTACCTTCCTTCTATCTCCGCCTACAAAATACGTGAGAAGCCACAGCTGAACTAATCGTATCGATTAATACTGTTTTCCTGTGCTTCCAGTTAATATCTACTCATTGATTTTTGTCTTGTCTTTACACTGCTAATCACTGGGGAAATTCTTCTACAGTATCTGGTACAATATAGTCCTGATAAGTAACCAAATTATGTAAGTCATTTTGAATCACAAAGTACCTGTGGAAGCAACCTGTGGATTTCTCTCACTTCACCACTATTACTGAGTCTATCCCACTTGCCAGCCCAAGGTATTTTATTCTAAGCAGCGATGTAAACACTTGCACAAAACCTAGGAAGCCTGGTGACAGGCTATGGTTGTCCCCAAAGCAAAATTAGACAGCTGTGTACAGACATTCTCAGCTGCCTCTTTCAGTTTTGCTTTTTCTTCCAGAACTAAAACATTTCAAAAATTGAACTTAAAAAGGTCAAGTAAATTTCACTTTATTCTCCTTACCCCTCCGAGTCCCTGCAGCACTTCACAACATCTGTGCTTCCCCCAGGGACATACTGTAACATTCACCTGCTCACAAGACAAACACATTCAATGAATAGAAAAGCAATGTACTTGTTCAACATAAAATACTTTGTAAGGGACTCAAGGGGTCACACTTAAGGGTTTGTAATTGTCATTTCTGGTCTACTTCTGCATAGTGCTTTTTTTACTTTGCCTTAGATGTAGGTCGTATCCACCTCTGCCACCCCAGATACCTGTCCCTTGCAACACTGATGTTAAGGGCCTTTAAAATCAGTCATTTATCACTTTGGGTCACAAAAATAATTTAAAAATCACTTTCTCTGAAACAAGTGTGACATGACTGATTTAATATTGCTTCTCATTTTTTTATTGCAAGATGTCAGCTCTTTCCTTGTAAAGACTTTAAATATGATACTGTTCAGGATATTCACTTTAACAGCTTGTTACTATCAGACCTGTTAAAATAGTAGTTTTGTACTAATAACCACAATCTTTCATCTCTGGAGACCGAATTACATTTCAGGAAAGTCAGAATAACCTTCATGGCCTAACAAAGTCTCTCAGTTCCGAGGGTACATGCCAAAACAATGCACTGACAATTCAGCATTCTAAGTGTCAGAACTGCAGATGGCTTCTGTAAGGAAACCTGAAACATCCCTCTGAAGCTGCAACGAAGCATTCACTCAAGCCTACACCTTACCTATGGCAACCTAAGACCAAATGCCCTTTTGGACTTGATGTCTAATTCACGGTCTTTTTTTTTTTTTTTTAAAAAAAAAAAAAAGCACTAATGACATTTTAAGCATTTATATTAAATTTCAAGGACGAAACTATGGAAAAATGATCAAGTTTGCTGTAACACTAATACAGTTGAAGGAGGCAAGGAAAAAAAAATTGTATCACACCAAAAAGGAACCTGTCAGGTGTCAGCCTAGCAGGCTGATCACTCATCACACTTAGGCTAATCAGCTACTCACCTAGCAGGCTTTCCAGTACAAACCAAAAGCAAAGGAAAGATCCTACAGCCCCCCTAGTGCTTTGAATTAGGTCCAAAATACACTACCATAATGCAAACAAATAAGCATCTCATTGACAAGGCATGATTCCAATTTTATTTGATAAAGAGGGTATCCTTAGACATACACACACACAAAAAAAAAAAAAAAAAAGAAAAAATACAGCTTTACCTATTCCAAAGTGGTCAGTGGACCTTAAAAATCTAGAACAGAATTATAAGTTTCCTGAGCTATGACAAGGACTTTGCTTTGCACCATATCTTGCCTTCCACATCTGGGTTTACTATAAAAATGAACAGCCTCCCCTATTAATCAAAGGTGCACTCCATTTCTGTTGCACACTCCATTTACTTTCCGGAACAAGACTTCTGTGTTGGGTGCAGGTGCCCAGCTACTGGCAGATGAGATGCAGGGTGGCCACTGCCAGGGGAGGCCAGGGCTGCCCTGTGTCAGACACAGCCGCTCCAGCCAGCTCCAACAGACCCAACGAAGGGCACAGGTGAGTTTAGCAGCCAAGATGGTGGCATCTCTATGAGAACCTACTCAAGGGTAAAAAACACTGCACAACAGCAGCTTGGAGACCGGAATGTGAAAGAAACAGCCGTGCAGACACCAATGTGAGTGAAGGAGAGGGAGGAGGTGCCCCAGGTACTGGAGCAGATTCCCCTGCAGCCTCTAGCGAAGACCATGGTGATGCACATTGCACCCCTACAGCCCATGGAGGACCACACCACAGCAGACATCCACCCTGCAGCATGTGGAGGACCTCACACTGGAGCAGGTGGATGTGACCAGAAGGAAGCCGCAGCCCATGGTGAGCCAACACCAGAGCAGGCTCCTGGCAGGAGCTGCAGCCTATGGAGAGGAACCCATGCAGGAGCAGGTTTTTCTGGCAGGACCTGTGACACATGGGGGACCCATGCTGAAGCAGTCTGTTTGTTAAAGACTGTTTTCCATGGTGAGGACCCAAGCTGGAGCAGTTCTTGAAGAACCGCAGCCCATGGGAGGGACCCTGCTGGAGCACGGGAAGAATGTGAGGACAAAGGAGCAGCAGAGATGAAGTATTAGGAATTGACTACAACCCCCATTCCCCATCCCCCTGCACCGCTTGAGGGGAGAAGGTGTAACAGTCAGGAGGGAAGCTGAGCTTAGGAAGAAGGAAGAGGTGAAAGGCAGGTGTTTTAGGTTTTGCCTTTGTTTCTCTACCATCCTACTCCGTTTCTAATTGGAAATAAATTCCAATTCCCAAGTAAGT
Organism: Falco punctatus; assembly: GCF_963210335.1. Classification (NCBI taxonomy): domain Eukaryota; kingdom Metazoa; phylum Chordata; class Aves; order Falconiformes; family Falconidae; genus Falco; species Falco punctatus. The sequence goes on from NC_137586.1 coordinate 65,975,464, forward strand.
CCATTTTGCCCATGACAGTAATTACTGAGTGATGTCCCCATCCTCATCTCCACTTAAACATTTTTCATCTTATTTTCAATCTATTTATTTTTATTTCTCCCTGTCCTCACCAAGGGGTGAGCAGCTGGGTGGAGGTCTGGCAGCCACCCAAGGTCAAACCACCAAAGCTTGTTTTCTTTTGCTGCCAAGTAGGTTTGCTGTCATCATAACAATTAAATCTGAAAGAAGTCCCACATAAAAATGTTTGAATAGCATTCTTAGCATTTTAAGGCTTACAGAACAAATTATTGTGTTTTCAAAGGGAAAGTATTTTGTAAAGCACGGACCCAAGAAATTTTAGTATTCCTTTAAAACTGAACTGGCATTACAAAAATTAGAAACCTCTAAAGCCATTGCAATTCTCTTATCTCAGGCAAGAAGCAAAAAAAGAGTAAGACTACAACCTAAATGATCCAGGCAGTTAAATGGTCACTAGAGACCCACTTATTCAGAGACAAAATTAGGAAGATTAAATCTAATTAACGGTCTTTTAAAGAACAGTTCACAAGTAAACACCTCTTCACAAAGCTTCTGGTGATAATCAAAACCAAACCGAGAAATACAGTCTTTGAACCATCAAAGATGACTTCTCACTGTAATATAATTTCACATTTTTAATTATTTTCTCCCTAAAAACTTATAATTACAATTTTAAAAAATCAAAGCATACTTATACCTAAAAAATTTACACTAATAAAGAAAAGGACAATGTAGTTTCTCTATCAGCAGAAACCCAGCCAATTCTAGCACCATCATTACACTTTCTTTAGACTGACCACCACCTGTTTAGCCTTTCCTAAAATTTACAGACATAGGTTTAGGAAACTGTCAATTACTAAAACATATCCACTGTCCTTACCTTGATTTGACTGATAAGCTTAACATTCCATGCGTGGCCAACTGCCGCCTTTTACCACTGTAAGAAGTTATTCCCACTAAGAAACACAAGCTGTTTCATATCTTTATTTGAATTAAGAACAAACTGCCTTTGAACTCAGCTTCAAATGAATGACAAACTCATTTCAGAAACAGTGAGGGCTATCGTAAGAACTAAGACCCTTCTCCATATCCAGTAGAAGAGAATCCTACTTTCCAAACACCCATCACAAAATCCTTGGGTGTACTGATGGCAAATCAACAACTGAAGTCTTAAATAAAGAGTATATAGCAAATTTCCTGGTGTACTCCTGCTCCCCATACACACTGCAGAAAAAGTGGCAGAACAGTGGCATCACCAGATCTGATAACGTACGGCAGGATGTCTTGAACATTTAACGATATCCATGAATTGAGAGCCTGGAACTGAAAGGAGTGCCTTGGACTACATCCAACTGCGGACGACAATCAGAGAGTCAGGATTTTGTTCTTATGAATGAACTTCTACATGTATCAGCATTCTGAAATATGTTGTTAATGAATTATGAGTAAACAAGAAAAGACAGATGCTGAGGACAATCCTATTATTGCTCCCTGTGCTACTCATTTAGCCCAACAGCCAGACGTTAATGGGAGTTCGGGATTAACTTAAGATGTAGAGTGACATAAGTAGTGTCATTCCTTGTCCTCAGTGTTACTTGGATTTCCTGCATCTACCTGTTTTGATAGGTGTTGGTTGTTTCCTGCTCCATGTTTCATGTTTACCCAGTCTTGGAAAACTGCACTTTTTAGATTTAATCATCTTCCCAACAGTCTTGCACAGGCTATTCACATCATGTGTTTGAACCATCTATAGTAGTTCCTACCATTAGGAGATAAGGGAACCAGTCAACTTAGTTACAACCAGTGCAGAAGGTAACTTCACACAAATTATATTTCTGCCATACTCCATATATTCCAACCCTTAAGAGTATTGTCCTTTCCCTGGAAGCCTCTTTTCCCAATGCTGCTTCTGCTCTTTCTCATCTGTTCATTTGTCTGTGCCTGTATAAATTTCTAACTTCTAAAATGAATAGAATACTTCAATACAAGCTGATTACAATACCATTCTGGAAAAGACTTAAGGAAGTGCAACAAACCTTGTAACCTGGAGTTTTATGTATTTAAGTTTCAGAAGAACAACAAGATTCTTCGTCATGATTAAAACCATAAGGGTCTGTAGTTTTAAACTCCTTGAAATGTGTGAATGAATGCCATATGAAGTATTGTAAGTGAGGTTTGTGATACTGACTATTCCATCACAAAGTCATATGGACAATGGAAAGAAATGGCTTTGAAGGGAAAGGTGGGCTTGGGAGGGGGAGGAGTAATTTTTATTTTTTTTTAATTACAAGCATAAAGAAAGGTAGAGAGAAGCAATGGGGAGCAATTAGTGCAAATCAACTGAATGGCTCTAGAGAAGAGAATGAGTACACACTACATTATGAACACATTATCCTTATATATAAACAAACACTAAAAAGATATTTTAATGTGTCTCTAAGCAAACATTGCTTCAAGCAGGTTTAGCAATTGCTAATGTTTACATTATTTTTTAAATTAAATTGGTTTCTTACTCTGTAACCATTTCATGTGATAATGTAATTTACGATTTTAGGTGTGTAGGCTGAAATTATTACATACAACACAACATTAAGAACAAAATCCTTATGAATAATACTTAAAATGTAAAGATTTGCTCTCCTCTTTTTTTTCTTTTTTTTTTTCTTTTTTTTTTTATTGGCTAGATAATTATTCCAGTAAAGACTTCAAGAAAAAAAAAATACAGAAATGTTTTGTCCAAATTTTGGTAATCTTTCAAACAGAACCAGGCTTGTGAGAGGAGTAGTTCAGAGACAAATGCAGGACAAGAGTGCATGTGGGGTACACACACACCTGAGTGAACTCTGCACCAATCCCCACAGAGGGGATGGTTTGGGGCACACTGTCCCTATCTGCCCATAGCACACAAAAACACTTGTTTTCACAGATACCTATTGTCTTAAGGACCTTCTGACAAACCACTAGAATCTGAAAAACACAAACCCTCATTCCCTTTTAAATCTGTACGTCTTGTCCTTCAAGGAATTCCTACAGCTGAAGACTTGGGATTTTACCTTGTAGCCAGTGGGGAATACTGAAGCCACAATGGGGTCTGCAGCCAAAACCATTAGTGATCAGTAAGCTCATTACCACAGAGAAGACATGGCATATTGGTTTATGAAGTATTATGAAAGATGAGTGTTACATTAAAATCCCAATAAACTGTAACAAACCCTTGAAAGAAGAGTGCCATGATGATGCCAATACCATTTCAGTCCAACTGCAATGACACACTCATCTTTTAAGAAGATTTAACGTTCATCATTTTACATGGATCCTGTCTTTCTGAGATTGTTGCTACAGCAATTTCTTTTTGTTTTGAGCACAACATTAATCCATAATTAAAGGATGAGCCATAGAAAGAGTAAATCCTGGAAACCTTTAGAAATGGTCATTGGCAACTTTAGTACATTGAATCCTAACACTCCTGCATCTTTATTCAGCACACTCGTGAGGCCTGATTTCAAAAGCTCCAAGTAGAGTGGACAGTCCCTACAGATGTGGCTGCTAATGCACTGTGTAGAAACACAATGCATTTGAATGAGACAAAGCAATGTGTTAATGTGTTATTTGTATAAACTCTTTGTTCAGTGAGGGAGAAGGCTCTAAATGGTATCATTTAAAAAGCAGACAGGGATGGCATAAAGCTATAGAATATAATCTTGCACGTGCTGTAATGCTACCACTTATCTGGAAGACAGGTCTGATGGATGCTCTAAGAGCAAACTTTCGAGCTCCTGGAAGGAAAAAAATTGCAATAATTATCCATAAAAGCTTAGTGGAAAATTTTCTTCCATTGGTTCTATTAAAAAGTAATTAGTGCCTGTGCAACTGCCAAGAATTGGCAATTAACACTGCTACATAGGAGAACACTGGCACTTAATCTGGTTAGTGTTCTCAAGGAACCCTCTAATGCACTAATGCTATCTGTCTATCCATCTATCTTAAGTACTTACATGGCCCCTATTACCATAATATATAGGCATTTTACAATCTTCAGTGCAGTTATTTTTACAGCACCCTGGTGAGGTCAGGAAATACAGTCAAACCAAGTGCACAGATGTTGAGCTGAGTTTAGGCTATAATGTTACACAGCATTTCATTTTAAAAAACCTTTGTCAGGAGGTATTTCCAGGTGCACTATACTTGTAATAAAACCTACAACTAGGTCAACCAAGGAAAAATAATTAACTTCAGGGTTTCATTTAATATATAAAATCAATTTCAGATGTTAAAATGTTTTTTAAATAGATTGTACTGCAGCCCAAGTTTAAAGCCTGGACCAGGGCTTGTTTTGGATGTTTGCTGCAACAATTCCCAAATCCCACCAAATGTAAAACTAATTCTCATTCAGCTATTGAAACAGCAAAGATGGTCCTTCTAGCATCTGAACAGATGCACATTAAATGGAAGGACAGCAACAGCTTAGCAAGAAAGTTGACAAATGGGCCATGAACATGCCAGACCTTTGACAATGATGCAACCCTCATCTAGAGGGATGACTAGAAGTTCTGAAAGAAACCATGTAAAAAAACAAACAGGTGAGATAAGAGACTGTGCATGGGCCTGCGTAAAGAACAAACAGCAGTACACTCAAATCAAAATTGTGCTAAATTGTTTTGCTTAAAAGCCCTAACCTAAAAACACATAAGCTACATGAAAATTAACACAAGACCAGTATCAACCTTTTTTTTCAGTTTCAACTGCTTACTTAGGCATAAATATGGCTACATGTAACCCAGTGATTTGTCACCTCTAAATATAAAAAAAAAAAAAAAAAATCAAAGAAAATTCCCCATTCCTGTCTCTCCAAGTTGTAATGACCCTTTCAACACATGTGAAATGAAATTCACATTGTTGACTTTGGGTTTATGCTGCAACACAACTCAGGAATGAAAAACCTTTTGGAGTAGTAGCTAAACATCTTCCCTAATGGTTTATTATGCCGGAAGCTGTATTGCCTTTACAATAAGAAATAAAATGCTGACAATATCCAGTGAAAGAAACAAGGGAACATCAGACATAAAAAGAGTGTGCATTGTAAAAGATTCGTATCTACATTTTCAGTGTCCTTTTACTACATAGAAAGTACACTACAAGAAAGTTAAATGTGCCATGGAAACACAGTAGAGTGCACTACATAGTTCACCTACAGGAAGAATTTCCTTTTTGCAATATGCTTACTTTTTTATGGATTTCAATTTACGATTTTAAAAAGCATCTACCCTAGTTCCTTGATGGCTTTCCTTAATTAAAATTCCAGTGAAAAAATGCAACCAGTCTGTTTTCACAGTACATATTATAATGAAGAGCAAACAAATTCCACTTTCTTTCTCTTTTTAAACTTTCTTCTGAAAGTGACCAAGATCATCCATAATTAGGGAATAAAAGATTCTCTGTGTTACAGTACCTTTAAAGGTGATTATTGATCAGGCTAACATGGTAAAATAAGTGCACATCCAAGAGCCTATTTTTTAATCAAAATAATGTAGATTAATTTTGAGCAGTGAGATAAAACAGGACTGAAATTTAAATCAGGAGATTTATATAAATTTAGACTACAGGAAATAAAATTGAATCTCACATCAATAGCACAAAATGCTGACTTAATAACATTATGCAATTCAGATCATTTAAAATTAATGTTTACAGTTACTTTAATCAACCGTAAGTAAAAATATTTCCATAGACTGATTAGACTCCACAGATCCTGAAATACCTTTGAAATACCTTTTAAATAGCGAGCTGCTTATACCTGACACCTTTGTGATCAGTACGCATTGCATGAGCACTACAAGATCGTTCTGCAAAACAGATTCTGAGAACACAGAATAATGAAAATACAAGGCTGAAATCTCTTGAAACAGTCACCTTTTTTGGTGGTATTTTCTCCTTTGATTCATATAGGTTTTGATAGCACTTCCACTGAAAACAGTTAACAGACAGACACATTATTACACCACTCCATGATTCAGTTAGTTAATTTCAGCTAGCTGTTGATTCATTTTGCATAAACTATGTCAGAACTTATCATTTTTAGTGCCCTCATTTCAGTCATGGATTTGGTTTTATATGTTGGTTTCATTATACATTATTAATTTTTTCTAAACCACTTAAATTAACGCAAATTTTGCATCCCTTTAGTGTACTTTCTACCAAAGTCTAAAGCTTAAAAATTAAGGTAAAAATTAGGGTCACTGGGTCAAAACTGCCCGTACAATTTTAGCTGGAGTTCCTAGCATATATACGTCATGGCCCAAACTTGGATTGCACAGTACTTTCAACATAAGTCCCACCTGACTGAATAGAAAAGGTCAAGCTGGCCTGAGACTAGACCAATTTCATTTGGTGAAAGAGCCCTGGAATACTGTACTAGAAGGTACAAAAGCAACAAAGACTTTAAAAAAATAAAAAAGGAGTAAAAAAAAAAAAGGGGGGGGGGGAGGGGCGGGGGGGAGTCCAGTAGCTAATATAATAAGTGAGTTTTAGTCCAGTAGCTAATATAATAGCTGAGTTTTAGAAATACCCTGATTCTATCCCTGCCTCTGCCACACATTGCTGATCTGTAGGAAATCACTGCCATCAAAATCGTACCTACCTTGCAAATGTGTATTCCTTATTTTCCAACCAAAAATACTCATATCTGATTTGCCAAAGATAAACCTATTAGAGCTGAAGTCAGTGGAGCTATGAAGTTCTTAATAAACTTCTGAAAACAGAGGTTTCTACTGTTTTGCATGTGGCACCCTCCAGTCTTGTATCTGTGAACTGGAGATAATACCCTCCTAAATGTATTACGAAATAATATGAAAGTAAATTCATTAAACATTTATGAGACTTTCCAGGACCACAGTGATGTTGATCACAGAAAAACCCGATAGGAAATTCTCCATTCAGAAAAGCTCTGAACATCATGCTATGTATAAGCCACAGGCTACCACACCGAATAATTGTAACATAGTATCACACAGCTAACTACATAGCAATCATGAACCATCACAAAACACTCCAAGCAAGGCAGTCCCACCTAAGACAGCTATAGGAATGCAACTGAAAACTTCATCAAAACCAGTAAAGTAATATTTTTTTAAATACACACCCTAAGTTTATGTTGCATTGCATAATTTAAAAACAAACCAAAATAGAGGGAAAGATCAACTCCATCATCCGGCACTATAGCGATAGCTGAGTCATGTAGATCACTGTAAGACCATTGGTATGTGAAGAAACAAGGTAACTGAAAGCCATGACATGAAGGATCTGAGAGAGCGATGGACCTTTTACTAGGCGGTTTCACACATTTACTGATGAAGGTGGAAGAGAGTCCAAGATCCTGGAAGCCTGTTCACTCAGCACTCTGAAGAAAAGGGACCTCCGCCGCAGATTCTGCTCAAAACTCTTAAACTCAGCATCTTCTTCCCAGAGCCCTCAAACACACGCATCTCTGGTCACAGCCTTATCATCGTATCAGTCTTTCATTTAGAGTCATTTTCCCATCCCCCTCTGCCAACCTGTCCTTATGCAAAGGTACACTGTACATGCAGTTTGTGTGTACAGCAGCATCCTCACCCCAGTTTACCCTCAAGCTGCTGTTCAACCTCCTTTCATTTCAGGTATGCATCTCTCTTCCAAGTTAGCTCAGCAGAGAGGCATGGTTTACTAAGGGTAGGAGGGAAAAAATTAAAATAAAATCCCTCCTTAATTACAAATTGGAGTCCTGGACTCAGACTTGTTATAGCAGCTCAGAGGAAGCATTTACATCCCCTGGTCACGTCATACAGGCTTCCATGGTAAGAAAACCCTATACTCTAGCAAAGGCTAGGTTCTTTGGCTAGAGTACAGAAAGGAAGGGGGAAAAAAGCTTTCAAGCATGAAGATGACAAGCATCAGAACAATGAAGTTTTCCCATGCTTACTGCTCTAAGTAGATCAACCACTTAGACTAAAATAAAGGTTTTTTAACTAATAATACCCACATGATGTAGAACTCAGCACTGAGAATTTCTGTCTGAACTGTTTGGTTTCAAAAGTTACAAAAAACTGAAGATGGTATTTTATAATGGGAAGCACCTGGCAAGATAGTAATGTATTACAATGTCTGTAACATTGTGTTTGTCTGCAAAGCAAAACAAAGCAAAAATAAAAAAACCAAAACTAAGTCAACTCTTCAGAATGGTATTTTATGCCCTTGAAAATGTGCCATTTTGGACACTGCTCCTTTGACACTAATATACAGCATGCTGTAGCAAATGAGTCCTTCAGACATTATTTAACTTCACTGATAAAAGCAGCTTTATAACAACATGCAAAGACAAATGCTTTATGTCACCCCCTCACAGAAGAACATCACTTAAATTGCTATCTCAATGTAACATTTCCCAGAGCCTGAAAAACCTTACCAGAAGTCTACTGACTGGGGACAGGGGAGGGGAAAAAAATCTACTAGAAAGGACACTCTAGTTCCAACAGGGTGTTACCCTTTGGTCATGGTACCAACATGGAACCTAACACTCAAGGAAGACAGGAACATGGAGAAAGTTCACCTCCCTGCTGAGAGAATTAAAGGGTTGGCACAAGACAAGCCAGGCCAGAACACCTAACGGTAGTTAAACAGAAGCATCACTTTGTCTTAGAACAAGAGCAGAATTTAAGGGATGTAAATAGCCTTCATTTCCTGTAAGACATAGTAAAAGAAGAGGAAAAACTATTTTGAAATATGCTTTTGGAAAATACTCACAGTTTGAGAAAACAAGCAGAGAGAAAGCAGAACTCCAATGTTTGCTTTCTTAATCAAGCACAACACAAAAACACTATGATGTTCTAAAATCCCAAGAACAAAATATTAACAACAAAAATCTCCAAAGAAATAAAACCATGCATAAATCTGTAAATAACAACAGGAGACTATCACTGTGGAAAAGTCACAGTGAACAGGAACCTGCGTGGAGGACGCAGGACAGTAAGTAGTATTGCAAGCCTGGACTTCAGGAGACCTAACTTCAAGGATCTTCAAGGTTCTGCTGCTCTGGAGGGTAGGGGGTTCCAAGAGAGCTGGCTAATATCCAAGCATCACTTCCTCCAAGCTCAACATTGGTGTGTCCCTATCAGCAAGAAATCAAGCAAAGGGGGCAGGAGGCCTGCATGGATGAGCAAGGAGCTGCTGGCAAAACTCAAACAGAAGGAAGTTAGCAGAATATGGAAAAAGAGACAGGCCACTTGGGAGGAATATAGGAACATTGTCAGTACATGCAGGGACATGATGAGGAAGGCATCTATTTAAAATTAGATCTCACAAGGGAGGTCAAGGACAACAAGAAGGGCTTCTTCAAGTACATCACCAGGAAAAGGATGACAAGGGAAAAAGTGGGCCCACTGCTGAATGAGGTGGGTGCCCTGGTGATGAAGGACACAGAGAAGGTGGAGTTACTGAATGGCCTTTTTGCTTCAGTCTTTACTGCCAAGGCCAGACCTCCAGTTTTCCAGACTCTGCAGGCCAGAGAGGAGGTCTGGAGAAAGGAGGAATTTCACTTGGTCAAGAAGGGCAGCGTTAGAAATCATCTAAGCAAACGAGACACCCACAGATCCATGGGCTTTGATGGGATGCACCCCCAAGTGCTGAGGGAACTGGCAGGTGTTATTCCAAGCCACTCCATCATCTTTGAAAGGTCATGGAGGACAGAAGAGGTGCCTGAGGTTGCCTTCAAAAAGGGCAAGAAGGAGGACCCAGGACACTACAGCCCAGTCAGCCTCACCTCCCACCTCCCACCCACCTGGAGGTCATTTCAAATCATGGGGAAGAAAATAAGGTTATCAGGAACAGACTATGGATTCACCAAGAGTAAATCACACCTGACCAACGTGACAGCCTTCTGTGATGGAATGACTGGCTGGGTAGACAAAGGGAGAGCAGTGGATATTGTCTGCCTTGACCTCAGCAAGGCTTTTGACACTGTCTCCCATAACACCCTCATAGGTGAGCTCCGGCAGTGTGGGCTGAATGAGTGGACAGGACGGTGGATTGAGAACTGGCTGAATGGCAGAACTTAGACCAGGGGTCCTCAAACTCTTTAACCAGGGGCTGGCGCGGATGCAGTGGCAGGCAGCCATCTGCGGCTGCTTGGTTTCCCACCCAACCCCCGGCGGGAGGGGGACGGGGGGTTCTGTAAATACCGGGGGCCGGATTGAGGACCCTGGGGGGGGGGGTATCCAGCCCGCGGGCCGTAGTTTGAGGACCCCTGGATTAGATAGCTGGGGGCCTGTAGCTCACAGTGTTCCCCAGGGGTCAGTGCTGGGTCCGGTCCTGTTCAACTCATTCATCAGTGACCTGGACGAGGGGACAGAGCGCACCCTCAGCAAGCTGCTGATGATACAGAACCCGGAGGAGCGGCTGATGCACCAGAGGCTGCGCTGCCATTCAGCGAGACCTGGTCAGGAGAGCTGGGGCAGAGGGACCTCATGGAGCTCAGCAAAGGCAAGTGCAGGGTCCTGCCCCTGGGGAGGGACAGCCCCAGGCACCAGCACAGGCTGGGGGTGACCTGCTGGAAGGCAGCTCTGTGGAGAAGGACCTGGGAGTGCTGGTGGGCAGCAAGGTGTCCATGGGCCAGCAGTGTGCCCTGGTGGCCAGGAAGGCCAATGGGATCCTGGGGGGCATTAGGAGGAGCGTGGTCAGCACGTCAAGGGAGGTGACCCTCCCCTTCTACTCTGTCCTGGTGAGGCTGCATCTGGAGTGCTGTGCCCAGTGCTGGGCTCCCCAGTTCGAGAGAGACAGGGAACTACTGGAGAGGGCCCAGCAGAGGGTTACAAAGATGATGAGGGGACTGGAGCATCTCCCTTCTGAGGAAAGGCTGAGAGAGCCGGGCCTGTTTCGCCTGGAGAAGACTGAGAAGGGGACCTTATCAAATACAAATATCTCAAGAGCAAGTGTCAAGAGGATGGGGCCGGGCTCTTTTCAGTGGTGCCCAGTGACAGGGCAAGGGGCAATGGGCACAAACTGCAACAGGGGAAGTTCCACCTGAACCTTAATATGAGAAAGAACTTCTTGACCTTGAGGGTGACAGAGCACTGGAACAGGCTGCGCAGAGATGCTGTGGAGTCTCCATCTCTGAAGACTTTAAAAACCCATGAGGACAGGATTCTGTGCAACCTGCTCTAGGTGGACATGCTTTAGTAGGGGGTTGGACTAAATCATCTTGAGAGGTCCTCCCAACCCTGACCACTCTTCAATTCTGTGGCATATTTCTTCATGAACATAAGAGCTGCAATTTAAGGTGACTAAAAGAAAGCTTTCACAGGAGGTAGAATAAAAACAAGAATAGCAAGGATAAATTTTGGTGGAAATACCTGCTGAAGTTGTGTTCCTGACATTTCGGATTTCCTTGCCAAACTGCACTGCCATTACTCTGACTCTGAAGACCAACATCAGTTTCTTTCATTTTGTGTCTTGCCTTTTTCAGATAATCTCTTTGCAGTCTCAAGTTCCGTCATTTCTATTATTGTAACAATAATTTAATAAGGCTATAGGTGTGTAACCTTTTGTTTCATAAAAATGTTTGGTAACTATTAGCCTCTCAACCTATCAGACCAACTAAACCTGCAGAATCTAATTCATTGTCCAGTAAACTACTCATTAACTGACATTTGCACTCCCCATCTCCTCCAGACTCAAGTATGTCCAGTAACACATTAATGGTAATGCACAAGTATTCCTGAAGGTGAAACCACGCACATCCTTCTCAGCTAGTCACTGCTTCAGTAAGAGATTATGTCATTGCAGACTTTTCAGACCCTGTAGAAAGAGCAATAATAGAGACAGCCCTGCCTATAATTACAGTGGCTTAACAGTTTAAAAAAACGACAACAACAAAACAGAAACGGGTCTTGAATTTCAAAACAGGTGTTGACAGAATACAAGGAACTGATTAACAAGGTTAACTGAGAAGGTCATGAATCTGGATACAAAGAAGGATTGCAATGTATTGAAGCAAAAGTATGAAACCAATCAGAAGTATCATGGCCTTTCACTTTCAGAACTGATTTGGTGAGAAACTACCCCAAAGAACACACAGAAATATCAGTCCACCGAGACTTCAGGAAAATAAAGACTGCAGAGTAAAGAAGAATATATTGTTAAAGAGGTAATTAACAACCCAAATTAAGACTTTGCAACTGATATTAGCTAGTGAAAGATTCTTCTGATATGCTGAAGAAAAGTAAGGAATATGGTTGCCAGTATAAAGACAGGTGGCCCTCAAATTTTGACTTGTATTAACTTTCAGGAGTGCTGGTTTTACTACTCTAATTTTATTCCTACACTGAATATCAGTTATGACTATTCAAGTGCAAGATGGACAATGGAAATCAAACTCCAAACATCAGAGACAGAAATGAAAGCCCAGAAACTGAATGCGCCAAGGTGAGCAGCATGGGATGAGCTCAGCTGTGCTGCTCTGAAAATGCTGACACAGTTATCTCCAGGGCCAGTAGCAAGAATTTTTAACCTTGACAGTCAAGTGAGATACCAGGTGATGAAGAAAAAGTATTCACATTTAAATGGAAGGATGGCAGCTACAGCCTGATAAACCTAAAATGAAACCCCTTACCTTTGAAAATGCCTGTGAGAAAGAAAAAAAGATAGTAAATAAAATTGTCTAAACTATGATAATAAAACTATGTAAAAGCAGCCATACTGGATGAGATCATCCGCTATTTAGCCTATCATCTTGTCTCCAACAGTGTTCAAAAACAGATGCTCAAGAGCACAATGAGTAGTCTCCTTAAGCACTCTCCCAGTCTGCAGCCACCTGAAGCTCAGTGTTTTCCTGAGACAGGTGCTTCATTCTATATATTCAGCTGGCTTCTAGGCTTTTCTATGCATTTAGAGAGCTCCCTCTTATTAATTTTGGCCACTGGAATCTTCAAGTCATGGAAAAGCACGTTTTCCATAATGTATAGTGACAATGCATTCCACAACTTACATACATACTGTTTGAACAGCCAGATCCATGTAGACTGCTGATTAGTTTAGTTAACTGGTTTTCTAGATATGCAAAAATCAGTAGATTTTGGTCAGGAGGAAACAGCCATGAAACTCCTTAACAAGATGCTGGCAATATCTGATTGGCAATCAGATTGGGCAATATCTGATACCATAACCATGAGGACAAACTAACTAGCTTTGTGCTACAGACTGAAGTTCACTAAAATTCACAAACCTGTGTGGAAAAGACCTTCTGTGTACAAGGTGATCATGACATGGCTGTCAGCTGCCAATCTGCCACCAAAATGGAAATGCAACTTCGGGATGTAGCAAAACAGATAGTTCAAGTAAAGCTGAGGAACACTGTGCAAAGCTCTGGTTAAAGTTAACCTACAGTACTATACACATTTCTATGAAGATCAACTCAATCAAAGTAGAGACAGACAAGCTCTCTGTTTCATCAAAAGGAGAAAGGTCTATCAAATTAATAAAAGGAGTAAGACTTTCTTTATTAATGCACAAACATTCAAGCACAGATAAAGGAAGAAATTTTCAAAAGCTACCTCTGCCAAGTGGCAACACTAGCAAATAAATCTTGGTTTAAAAAAAAATTAAAAAACAAATTAAAAAGATTTCAAGTTGTTACATCAGTTGTTAGAAAATATTCCAATGGGAACAGTACCAAAAAACCCAAAAAACAAAACAAAGCAAAACAAAAAAAAAACCACCCCACAGAACAAATGGAGATAGATAAACTCAGAAAAAAAACTGTGATCTGCCTCCAATAGAAAAGTCCGGGGTTTAGAGATATAGTTTGCTTTCTCCAGTCACCTATTCTTAAACGAAACACAGACCACCACATAGAAAGTCATGACATTTTAGATAATATCATAAGCTGAGTTTATGGCTGGAACGCCTTTTATTCCAATTTCATCATCCCTTTCCAACTAGAAAAAGTGTCAGTCAAAGCTTTTTTGTTCTACCATCTGCCTTCCTTCACCATCAGCATCCCTTCTTTTTCTTCCTTTCTTTTTCCTGTATTTTCTCCAGATTCTACATTCTGTATCAACAGTTCCAGCACCTGTGACATCTTGAGGTTTCACCAAGAATTAAAAAAAAAAAAATACCACACACACAAATAATTCTTAATCCTACTTTTTATAGTTATGACTTTCTTTACACCTGTAGTGAAAATTACCGAACTTGTACACTTGTACAAGGCAAGGATGAGCAGCAGAGGCCCCAAGAGCAGTCTGCAAATCAAGATGGTAACAGTGTTAACATTAATCCAGAATGTATTCCTTAGAGAGGGACACAAAACCTTTCTAAAAACGAAATTGTTGAATTGCTAAATTTAATGCAACACATTTTCCTTCTCACTTAGGAAAGCAGATTATTCACTTTCAAGATTTCTTCCCTGATAACGTACACGCTGCAATGACGCAGAGGACCACACTACTATCTCATCCTGCAAACACTTCTGCTTGTGAGTCTATACAGAGCTTTTACAGTTGCATTATCCCTCAGATGTGGTTCAGAAAACACTAAGGTAATTTGTTTCGCTTTGATGTCTCTAAGAAAATCATCCCTTCAGAGAAAACTCTTTCTATAGAGCTAGAAACAGAATGTGCCTCCTAAAAAAAAAAAAAGGAGTCTGCCTTGTGTATTACCACTTCCACTAGAGGACATGCATGCATGAACTGAAAAAATTATGTAAAGCACATGTCTATGTAAAAGCAGGCAAGTTCTGTAAGTCATCTAGCCTCAACAATACAGTGCTCTGTGTAAGTTAATTTATCATACATATATTTTGCATCTCCAGTAAACGTTACACAAAAATCAGAAGCAGACAGAAATCAAAGGTAAGGGTACTGCTAAGGGAAAAAAAAATTGTGATAAACCTCCTCCTAACCTGTACTATCACCAAAATTTTAACAAAATTTTACTGTCACTACTTGGGGTGTTTTGCCTGTTGTTTGGTTTTTTTCCTGGATTAAACAGTTTCCATTCACAAAAGTATCATCTGTATTACACGGCAGTCTACAGTATGAAGCACATGAAGACTCCAAGAACATCTCCTTCATTGGAAAAAAACCTTAAAGCCACATATACTTACTATTGCTCTATGTTAAAAGAAACCAATATGCTGTCATCTTGTCCTCTACCATTACAGGCTCCCAAAGTCTAACACAAAGCTCTTCAATAAAAAATTATACTGAAGTGTTGCAAGACTATAGTTACTGTACAAAAAGCAAGAAAACAATGTAATCTGTTCAAGATAGACATTCAATTATCATAAAATCCACTTCATCAAGATTTAATTGCAGTATATTAGTATTTATGTAACAGATGACTTTGTTTCATTATGTACAAGAAACCATGCATAGAAGGAAGACATATCATATCTGTAATTTGCAGTGATAACAACAGTGTCTCATTCTTGATTAATACAATAAACTAAGAAATAATTGATGAATATGGGAAAAGTAGTCTGCCTGTAAAAAACATAGTAAAAAAAAACCCTGATTTTTAGAAAATTAAGGGTTAATAATGTTCAAATTCCCTCTGAGCCTTGCCATTCTTTCAAATGATAGCTATAAGAGAAAGAAAAATAATTTGAAAAGCTGTCACATAATAGCAGGACATTAATGCTATATAATGAGATGTCACTATCAGAACTGATGAAAACTAAAGAGAAGCATGCTTCACATTTACCAACTGAACCACAATATCTACAGAAATATAGATCTTTCCTTCCTTTCATAATAGGTTATTATTAACTACACCTGAGCGCATAACACAAAGTATCAAGTCAAGGTTGTTCACATTTTTACCAGAAAAAGAACTCATCTAGAGAGTTATTTATTAACTTTTTCTTTTAGTATTTTATTTTATGCCCTTGGTTGACTATTACCTGTTAAACATTCCATCTTAGAAATAATTTCTATTCTAAGCCAGATCTAAGTTTGCAGCAGACTACCAAACTGCAGAGAAAATAACTTGACATTTAATACTCCGCTGAAAGTATTATAAAAGTGGCCCCTATTTCTAAGGTGGTGTACACTGAATAAACTTTGACTTTGATAGAGCTGATTTATTTGTAAGAAACTTGAAGGAGAGATTCATGATGCTAGACAAGTGTTCACCTTCTACAAATAGTATACAGCAGTCATTCATTAAGATTCAGTCCGGTTTTCTACTAGCATGATGCCTGTAGTAGTTACAATCTTGCAACAAATAGTCTGAAAAGATTGACTAGTGAACAGAATATTTTATAAGTCCTTTTAATGATTTTTAAGGTTTTAAAAGACATTTTTAGAAATTTTAAAAAGACATTTCCATCAGTTACCTAACATTAAATGTAAAACTCCTATGTATATCTAGCTTTAATCAATCTTAGACTGTAAGTCTTTGGTATGCAATGAACTTAAGCCTTAGATAAAAGAACTGGAACTGCATCATTGCAATTTATACACATTACTGTCTATACAAGTACTGAGGTTCAAAACTTCTCCTGAAAGGAAGAACATGAATCACTTGAATCAGACACCAACTTCACACACACACACACACATCGAATCTCAAGAATGACTGGTACTATGTAAGGTCAACAGGCCTGTTAACAGAAGATAGCACAGCTCTATCAAAGTCAAATTAAGTTCATTCAGTGTATACCACCTCGGGAAGGGGGGGGGGGGGGGGGGGGGAAGTAAGTCAAGCCACTGTCCAATTCTATTAGTGTCTTCAGTTTCATTACATCCTTCAACCCTTCCTCAAAGAGAAACACATATATTTTTCATTGCATCATTTTTTCTGTCTTGTTTCTGCTTCTATAATTTAAAGAAAGAAACAGAAACTGTGAAGTCTGTACTAAATGAAAATTTCTCACTACTCTGCAGTACATTTTTTTCTAGTTCAGCACCCTCAGTACCTGAAGTACTATGACTTTTTGTTGTACAACTCATCCATCCATTCATCCATCCATCCATCCATCCATCCATCCATCCATCCCTACTTTAAAGATTACTGTGTACCAACAGATTGGCTTGGGGGTTGGGGATTTTTTGTGCAGCTATATTGTCTCATACATCATTGTAGTACATTATAACTTCCACAACACTCATAAAGTCAATTTAAAGTCCCAACTTAGACAAACACCTTGATGGTTACACTGCATTGTATCAGCAAAGGCTCTGCTGTTAAGATTTAAGACAGCTGATGAAAAGAGTTAACTAAAGTGTTGTTTACAATCCAACCATTCTAATTCTTTGAATTGTTTTTGACAGAATCAAATAACCACCATCTAAACAACAAGCACATGCAAACCAATTGTCAATATGTAACAACAAAAACTAACAATCACAACCTCCTCATTCTCCTCCTTCAACATAAACCTCCCAGTCTAGTCAAACAACAATTTTCTGTAAGCCTTATAGATTCACCATACCACCTGCACAGTATGCTTGTATAGTTTCGTAGTCAACAAATTATGCAAACTACCAGACACTGTGTCCATACACAGGATACTTCTTTATCCAAGTGCCGCAGCTTTACTGAACCTTAAAATCACCTCATAAAATAACCTATAAGCAATGAAACTCAAATAAGCCTAGACTGTACCACTCCAATTATCACAGATAAAACTCAGCAGCACCAGCAGAGACCACCTGCTGTCACAAACTTAGCCAATTCAAACAGTCTCTGCAATCATCAGTAAAAACACCTAAATAAGGTACACTCTAGCTGGTAACTGAAAATCATTTACTTAAGAGAGCAGCACTGTAGTATTTTGAGAAAAGATGGAGTAAATTTTAAGTATTTTGGATGCTGAACTGGAAAGCTGGAAAACAATGTTACCTTAAACTATCATGGACACTAAATGAAAAGCTTTTGCTTGTAATAACAACCCAGATAACTTTGAAATCCAAAGAGCACCGTTTTCAGTTGCTATACCAGATTGGAAATTGAGCTGGGGAAAAAAAAATAATAACAATGCTTCCAGATCCTACACAGGAGGATCTCCTATTAGCATGCAAAAGATGCATAAGGAGAACAATTGTGTTACTAAGATGAATGCCAGAGTCACATGAAATTCTTAAGAGCAATCTTAAAGCTTTGATGTTGACTTTCCTGAGTCAACATTCAAGAATGGAGAAACAAGCACTCTCATGTTTAACAACTCAAATTGTGTTTTGATAGCCACTAACAGTGAGATAGATGAAGCTGCAGAAGCACCAGAAACTTTCAGTTTAGGAGGGAAAAGAAGAAAAGGGCTGCAGCTCTGCAGTGGTTGGAGCAGAGAGGTGAAATAATCACAATTCACCAAGTTAATTTGACTTATTACTTCGGGGTTTCCTGGACAACACCATTTGGAGGTGGGGAAAAGGATACATTGTCGTTTCATGGAGAGATATTACAGAGAAGCGGCATTCCCATAAAAGCAGAAGGAGCTGCAGCCCTCCCTTCCCATCATCACTGTCTAATGTCATATACATGCCCCATCGGTGGCTGCACTCACTTACAAACACCAGCTCCAAACCCTTGGTTTTCTTGGCATCTGTTATATTCATATAGGGAGTCACACTGCAAATCTATTTTTCATGCTTCTGTCTGGAAGTCAGTAAAAATCCAGATTCAGATCGCAGGCAGTGAGAAGTCCACAACCATTTATTACTGCAACTTTCATGAAAAAGTAAAGAATGTGTTTTTCAAGTAATTTAAAACTTTCAGATAAAGAAATATTTATTGAGGGAAGCTAGCTACTGTTTGTAACATGGCACTGTTACAGAACATGTATCTGATGTTTTGGCATCATGTCTGGAGTATCGTGTGCAGTTCTGGGCTCCCCAGTAAAAGACAGGTATGAAAATACTGGAGCTAGTCCAGCAAAAGGTTGGGAGGATGACTAAGGAATTGGAGCATCTGTAATATAAGGAGCAACTGAGAGAATTAGGATTGTTTAGACTAGAGAAGAGAAGGCTCAGGGGAATCTTATCCCAGTGTGTATAAGTACTTCATTGGAAGGAGTAAGAAGATGAACCCAGACTCTTCCCAGTGGTGCTAAAGGAAAGGACAACATGCACAAACTGAAATACAGGAAATTCTACTTACACACAAGATAAAATGTTTTTACCATAGGAGTGATTCAGCACTGGAAGAGGTAGTCCAAAAAGGCTGTGGAGTCACCATCCTCCAAGATATTCAGGAACAACATCCTAAGCAACCTGCTTTAGTTGACTCCTGAATGGACTGGACAATTTCCAGGGGTCCTTTTCAACCTCAACCAGTCTGTGATTCTATATATAAAAAGAAATAGATTTTTTCCAATTATTTGTCCAGTAACTACTGAACGTTCAGTAGTTAATTTACCTGGACAACTACTCTCTCATCAGCATGTGTCCTTATAAGAATTCAGAGAACTACCATTAAAAAAATTGGTCTTTTTGCCCGGTTTTAACAAAGCAGCAAGAAAAAGCAGAAGGCACGTCGCAAGAAAAAAAGAATTTCAATGACAAAGCATGCAAAGAAAGAATTATACTTGGGTTTTGTTACACTGCAGTAAAGAAATAACATATTGACCTTGAATTTTCATATTTTCCCATTTATTTTATACAGAGAACACATGATATAAACCAATAAATTATAACAGATAAGCAAGCCGAAACCATTCTTTTGTTAACGTTTTCAGTTTGTTCTGAAAATCTGTACTTTTTGGGCCACGTAAGATGGCTGATTTAACATAGTGCCATTTCCAGTAAAGTGCAAAATGTTATTAGATACCAAAATTTTGAATATTTTAAGCACTTACCTCATTTTTGCAGTTGAATGTAAAGCCCAAACCTATTTTTTGGTTACCCATGCAGATGGACTCACTTTAAATAAAATAAACTTCTCCCACTATTTTCAGAAGTATTAAACCATCTTCTCTTACTTAAAACACAAATTATGACAGTGCAAGTAAGGATGTCTTACTCTGCTTCCACCTTGAAGCTGTTCACATGAAAGAAGTGTAAACAGATCACAATAAATAGAAGACCATAATATCATCATCAGTGAAAGACTAACACATCCCAAAAGATATAAAGATAAAAAACCAAAAGGTGTTTTAAAATTGCAGGATTTTTCAGATTACTGAGGAATAATCTATAACAAAATCTGGAAATGATTCAATATCATTGCTCTCAGTCTTCATAATGCAATATGGCATACACCGCACGGAACAATGGATGAGTTCGTTAACCCTTAAAGACATATGAACATACTATAATCTTTGCAAAGGCAAAACCGATAGTATTACTCCTGTTTGGAAGCAATTGCTCCCATCATCTGCAGTATAGTAATTTTAAACCAAACCAGAATACCAGTGGCTCAGCCACCAAGCCCTCCCAGCCCAGTCATGCAGCACACACACACGACCTGACACAGGGAAGCTGTAGTGAGAGATCTGCTAGAGGATTTTCTCAGCCCTTCCACAGCAAAAGCAGGCTCTGTTTTTCTTCTGCCTCCGAGGACAATAAGAAAGGATATTCTGAAGCACTGCAGGTAACTGCAGCAAGAATGACCAGAGTCAGTGATGTACAGGGTTGGATATGAGCTCTTGGAGGAGGAGGTATGTATAGGCTGCCCTTATCATACATTCATGGCTAACATACTGAAAATTCAGTAAATCAGGTAATATGCACCCTACAGTGAGATTTGAGTGAAATGCTACTTCAAGACCTTTATCTGAAGGAAACAACGCACACTAGTCATTACTCTACTAGTCTACACATCTACTAAAAAACCCAAACACAACAAACCACAAAAAACAACAAAAACACCAAACCAAAACAGAAAGCACAACTACTAGCAGAATAAAGCAGAATAAAACAAAGCCCTACCTATGTACAGGTAACTAAGCTAATGTTAATCTGCATGGCTGACTGTCAGTCACAGCTTATGTTGCAAGGACAGCAGTCCATATGCAAAACAGACTCCCTCACCCTGCCTGCCTCAAGACAAAAACCTCTACTGAAGCAAAACAGGGACACCTAAGCAGGACATACATGAGCTACCTGTGAGGTCACGCACCATTCAGTTCATCTGCCTTTTAAAGAACAGGTATAATACACAGAGAAGACTATAAGCCACCAATATTTTGCAGCTCTAAAAGAAATGAAAAGTAGAAGAAGATGGTGATGCTTTTCACAAAGGTGTTGTAAAACAGGCACTGTGGGAAAGTGCTTTTAACTCAGGGACAGTATTTGCACCTCTCCCACACTTCCCCCCAAAGAAGTATTAATTATTTGTGTACAAATCAACTGTGAGTAGTTACTTGGCTGGAAGTTTCTGACTGGAAGTGGGAAGACTTTCCAGAACTTTGTCCAATGTGAGTAATGGGAAAAGAAGCATTATTTCATTTCCAGAGGAAACTGGCAAAAATCTGCAAAATTTTAATGACAGTGCTCAACCAAATCATTGTTTTTCTATGATGCATTCATACATATACATGGCAGCAACCAATTCCTCAGAATTCTGAAGCTTTAATAAAAATGCTGCCACCCAAAACTAACTTCTGCCACCCTAAGGTTTACTTTTATTTCTACTGAAGTCCATGGTAAAATCTGAATGCAACAGAGTGAAGTTCATGCCTCACTACTTTTGTTCTCTGTATCACCATCAGTAGTGCATAGATTGTGTGAAGTTCAAATTTTAGCACAAAGATAAGTATTTTCACTGTGGTACTGTTTTTATTTGAAAACTGAATTTATATATGCTCTATTTAGCTCACGGTTGCACAATACACATTACTATCAGGAGCTGAGTATTGCATAAAAGGAATGAAGAATCTGACATGAGTGTTTATAAAAAACAAATAGGTAGCATAAATTGACAGTATGCTTCCCTCTGTCAAGCCTCTTGACATTAACAAGCAATGCTTTATAGGTACACTAGTTATTCTTTTCATTGTGTTACACAATACAATTACTAACTCTTCATAGCTCTGGTTACAAATCAAATGTGAAGCAAACTTATCTTGTCATATATCAGCATTTAAAATGTTCCTGACAACCTTCACACAGGGGGATTTTTTTTAAGATTCACAGGTACCTTTCAGCTCTATTAGCTTTATTGATGCTACTGGCATAAGAATTTTATCTTAATACATTCGCACTTTTTTGTTGTGTATAAATGTATAAACACTTCATAGACCACAAGAAATAAAAGGAAAGGAAAATTATGATTCAGTTACATGCAATGACTATTTATGGCCCTGTTAGGACCCCTGGGCAGACCACAGTAAAGGTGCTGTGCAGTGCTTCTCTTACATAATGAATCACACTCTGCACTTACAATAAACATCCAGGTACAGTTCATGATTGATTGCATTTTTCACTAAGGAGTGCAATAAGAAATCAGAAAAAAAGTTTGCTGCTGCACAGATTAGCAAGTTTTTAAATGGGCAATGCCATTAGTCCCATAACACCTTGGTGCTGATGCCTGAACTGGACCACAACCCCAGCTACAGCAATAAATATTAAAAAAAAGCTTCAGTACCTCCCGCATCTCACTGACCAGACCTGTATATACAGAGAGTATATCCGTCCACAGAAGCAGGACTGTAAGAGGAACACTGTTAAGAGGGCCAGCATCCAGAATCCATATGTAAGGACATCTGCATTTACTGGATTTCTAACAGTAGGAACATATAGGCTCAAACACCTCTTCCTTCAACTGTCACTATCTAGCAAAAGGAGCAGTGAGACCTTAGTATCTGGAGAAAGCCCAAAAGGAGAAGAGGAAGAGATAAGCAAGAGAAGAAGGAACAAATTGAAATGTTTTGCTATTGTTCTACCTACCTTTAGATTTCTACTCAGTATATTCTATATCTATGCTATAATACCTCCCCCCCTCACCTTCATGCAGCAATATGAACTCAAAACATTTTTTGTATTGATGTTTGTACTGCTGCCTGCACATCAGAGATACTGATACGAGATCGATTGTTGCTCCTCTAATCCTCTTGGTGGATAAAAACTGCAGCTTCCTAGTTTCTGTATTAACAGGCAAGAACCTGAAGTGCCTTCCTGCCATCTGGATCGTTGTTAGCTGAACACAAAAAACAGAAACAGAATGGAAAACATCAGTGTTAAAATTGTAATATGCTTCTGCATATTCCGGCCTGATCCAGAAATGAAGACCACAGAATACATGACCACTTAAAAGAATGATGACCAGCCTGGTTATGGAATCAGGTCATCTACCCCATAACAAACTCTGTCATGGTGTTTGAGAGGAGGAGGGTTGGCATCTAGTTCTTCCATCACCACTTAGAAAACATTATTTGTTAAGTCATGTCATGCCCAAATTTTATAGATCACATCTTTACGGAAAATAAACACATCAGTTAGATGAGGGAGGATTATTCACTCATTCTGTCAGCAAGACATTTTTGGAGGATTTAAAGCAGAGGAGGTAGAGTCAGGAAGACTGGAAATTTACTGATGCATGTGCAATGCTTATGAGGGCTTCTGTCTCCTGCACCTCCATTTTGGATTATTCTAAACATTGGCAATAGCTACACAGCTGCTTCCTTTTGATAAATTGTTGAAGCGTATTTAGCCAATTAAAAGCTATGCAAATGTTTCACACATAACTTCCAGGAATTTGTTCTGCATGAGGAATTTTTATTATGACAAAAAGTATTTATCAAATGATTTAGTTAAGTATTTCCTTAATGTAAACAAGTGCAAGGCTACAGAAATGCGCAACATTATCATAAAATGTGAAAGCAGCAAAGTCTTAAAAATTATAGTATCATTATTAAGATGATACAGATCTCTGTGCCCTGCTGTCCACAGGTGTGCATGCACACTCCCTACAATCCCTTCTGAAGTCGTCAGAGAATTACAGCTACATCATGTAATTTACATTCAAAATAGTTTATTCAGCACTCATATTCTAGCTTCCAGCAGTGTTCATCACCTCATTATTTGGGTACCAGACAGATAAGTATCATCTGCCAAGAAAAACTTCATAATAACTATCTTTCTAGACAGACTCCAGAGAAAAAGGTCTTTTATCCAACCCTCTGGAGGAGAACCAAGTTTAAGCTTCACCAACTGAATTCTGAAATAGCCTGGACTAAAGGAATAGTCAGTGTTACTCAATCCTCTGGCATCCCTTTGATTTTTCTTTGGAATATTCATCAAGTAATACCCACTCAATCCACTTTAAATCCTTTAATTTCTTCCAGCACAAAAACACATCCCACTGTTGCTACACATCCACGTGGTGTTTACTTTTTAGCATGGTGACAAAAGCAGCCAAGTCTCTCCTAAATTAACTGTACCCTAGAGAAGACTAGCCATACATCATCTCAGACTCTGAGCTTAGCACCACTCCATCCTAATATGTCTCCCAGTCACTCCCTTCCTCCATCCTTAGTCTTGTGTGGTTAACTTCGCCTAAGTAGAACAGAGCAATAAAAAAGGGACAAAAAAAGGGACTGATGTTCCACTTCTGAGACAGTAACTCCTAACACATACTTGTAATCCACATGATTTAGTCATGTGTTTTTACAGAAAATTGGTAAGCTTCATGGTTTCTGCATCTGGATTTACCACCCCATCCTCACGCCACTCCTCCCTTCCCCCCGCCTTTAAAAACAAAAAATGTTAAAGCATCAATTACAAAAAGCTTTGGAACAAAGGGCAGATGCAAATACATTAATGCAAGTAAACTATAACAAGCTAAATGTAGTAAAACGTACAAGGCTTGTACAGCCATACATGGAACAGTTCACTTTTGAAGCAATGAAATTACCTTTCAATTTGAAAGTACTCTGAATATAAAAACTTACAAAAGAAGACTGTAAAACACTAGGAGAGGCCATCCAGTCTATCCCAATACCTAAAGCGTTACATTAAGTATAATCTAATAAATAATTAAATAGTTTATATTTAAGGGACAAATAGGTAGACAAATAGAAAAGTGTTCTACAAATGCTGTATTTTCAATATCAGAACTAAATATTATTGTACCTGCACACAAAAAAGCCCTCACACCCTACCACTGTAGCACAATTTAAGTCTTTTTTTACATACGAGTAATAAAAAG
Organism: Falco punctatus; assembly: GCF_963210335.1. NCBI lineage: Eukaryota > Metazoa > Chordata > Aves > Falconiformes > Falconidae > Falco > Falco punctatus. The sequence continues at coordinate 66,000,595 of NC_137586.1, forward strand.
AATGAAAGAAAGATTTTTTTCAGAATACTATATTCCTAATCAATAAAAAGGAATAAAAAAGGAATGAATGTCAGAAAAGGAAGGTTGTAGCAAGCACAACAGTTGGACTGCAGCCAGCAATTGCCCAGTGGAAAAAAAAGAGTAGCCAAAACATTTCCAGAATAGAATTTGTAGTGAAAATGGAAAGTGGGAACTTAAATTCTCTACTACATCACTTTGGCTGGTCCTACAGTTAAGGAAGCACGAAGGAAGCACAGATACACTACAGACCAACTTCCTTGGTCTGCTTTAATGAAAGATCCGACAATGTTTTCTAACATCTACAAACAACCTATGAAAGAGACTGCTTATTAGCTTATAACATCATCAATCCACTTCACATAAAAAGGTACATGTTGTAGATGCATCAATAGCTCTTGTACAGATTTAGTCCATTCTACAAAAGGCAGACAACTGAAGGCACTCAGATGGCAAACTTCTGTGGACTCTTCAAAATAAATGTCATACAAAGTGTATTTACCACATAATAATAATACTGCAAGAAAGCAAGATATGCAACCCTTGCTTGTCAGAGTATCACAGCTACCACCTTTGTAAGAAAGCTATACAGAAAAGCATTACTCAAAAGCTCACGTGTGGTTACAAACAAGATTTAACTATCCTTTTTACAAAAATACTTTTTCTCAGAACAGACGTTCTTCCTCTAAAACCTTTTTACATTTCCCTCTACTCGAGAAAAGGAGTTCCACACAAGCCATTTCCCCATCAAGCAGAGGTATATCCAGCTCTCTTTCACAGATGCAGTCAACCAGAACAGACAAGTTTGCTTAGATAAAACATGCACAGCAAATGATGACATACGACCTCCACCTACAGTGATCTTGTTTGCTCACTAGAGGAAAGCTAGGACTTACTATGTGCAGAAAATGATTTACATTCATGGGACAGATCACAGTACATTCTCTACAGGTCCTGAAAATGTGCTTCTGCAGCAACAGAAGCCACTTTGCTCTCAGTCTCTAAAACATTGAAATATGTGCCCTACAAACAATGTTTATTTCCACTTCAAAACATCTCAAAAAATTACAAACCACAGACAGCAGCACGTTAAGGAAAAGAAAAACTACAGATATATTTTTAAAAAAGGAGAAATCTGGAACTGTGGTTGAGAAAGAGATCGTAACAGCTGTGATTAGTGAACCGTGCGTTTATACATCTTTCAACATCACAGGAACCACTGGGTGAATTTCAGTCTGCCTCAGTTGGCAGAAGTCTGTTGCGTTAAACTTGTTGACAATGTTGTTTAAAAAGAAAACTAGTATTTGACGGCAAAAAAAAACCCAGTGTGTCATAAATGTCAAATGCAGGATTATAGAGCAAAGCACAGATATTCTGGACTTGAATTTCGGTGCATAATCCAACCATCTGTCGACCAGTTGTGCAGCAAAATCAAGATAACGTGGAAATCTCCAAAAGGACAGCCAAATTCTCTTCCTTCAGCTACAGCATTTCCCCGTTTATGAACACGCCCGCGGTAATCGCACTCTGCCTGCAGATTAACCTAGGGGAGATGACACTCGCCACCGGCAAAAGGAAGATTGCAAAGGCAATCCTGCCAGATAGGCAAGATAAACAGGGCGCTCTGCTCCCGCTGAAGCAGCCTGCAGAGGCAGAAGCGGACTTCGCCGCGCCGGTACGGTCGAGCCGGGCAGGGACCGGGGGCTCCAGGATTCCCCAGCCCTCAGCGGCCGAGAGATCCGAGGCAGGCTGCTGCCCGGCGGGGAATACGGGGCTGCACCGTGCGGCCGAAAACTTAAACCCGCTGGAGCGGGGAGCGGAGCCGCTCCTGACGCCTCTCCCACCGTCGGGACGCCGGCCCGGCGCAGCCCCGTATCGGGCAGGGCTGCGGGTCCCGCAGCTCCCCCACACACCCTCCTGGCCCAGCGGGGACCCCGCAGGAGAGGCAGCCCGGCCTCCCGGGGAACAAAAAACAAACACAAAAAACACTCCGCGGGGTGCGCCGAGCCGGGAAGTCCCCGGGAAAAGCTGCCTCGCAGCCGAGGGGCGCACGGCCAGCCAAGGGGGCGCACCGCACCCGGGACACGGGTCTCCAGCTGCGCTGCCCCGTCGCGTTCCGGATCGCCGGGCGGCCGCAGAGGGGCACAGCTGCCCGCCCCGGGGCACGGCTGGGGCCGCCCCGCGCCCGGCCTGGACACCAGTTGCTCGACCCGCGGTGAAGAAGTGGTGAAAAGAGCCCGGGGACGGCAGCGGAGCCCTGAGTGCGCGGGGCCCCCGACCCACGGGCGAGAGGTGCTCGTCCCCCACGGGGCAGACCGGGGGTCCGCCCGCGCAGCCCTCTGCTTCTCACCTCCTTAAGTTCCTTGGCCACGTCTTTCAGGTCCCCCAGGACTAATTCCAGATCTTCCACGATGATCTTGATCTGCTCCTTCACCTTGGCTTTGGAGGCTGCCGGCGGCCCCTCGGACGGCGACGAGGAGGAGGATGCGGTCCCCTTGGACTGGGCGGACATCCTTCGGGGCAGCCCGGCGCGGCCAGGGGGGCACGTAGGTCAGGTTAGCGCGGCGGCCGCCGGCCGCCCGACCCCGTCCCTCCGGCTCCCCTAGCTGCCGCAGCCGCTGCCGCCGCCGCCGCCTGCCCGCCCGCGCATCCCGCGCCGGGGGCGCCGAGCCGCGCCGCGCTCCGCCGGGCGGCCGCGCTGTGCAGCTGCCATCGGCTCCCGGGAGCGGCGCGGGGGCCCGGCTGCAGCCTGCCGTGCGCCGCGCCTGCGCCTCGCCCCGCCCGCTCCGGCTCCGGCTCCGGCTCCGGCTCCGGCTCCGGCTCCAGCCAGGCAGAGGGGCCGGGGGAGGAGCACCCGCCGCCCACTGCATCGCCCCCGCCCGCGCGCCCCGGGTGGCGGGGGAGGCAGGGCGACTGCTCCGGAAGAGTCGCTGTGCCCCCGGTGCCTGGCCGGGGGCCCGCGGGGGCGAGGTAGCGGCGCTGCAGCATCCCGGGGCCCCCGCCCTGGTCCCCGGGCACGGGGGCTGGTGAAACCAGCACCGCCGGAGGAAATATTTACTCGCCAGAACAACCCCCAGGAAAGGGGGCACTTTTTCGTGGCAGGCTCATGGCAAAATCCCTGTCGAAGGAGACAACAGCAGTGCTCGTTTCTGGTGAAAAGGTCGTAACTGGGAGGTGACACGCACACCTCTGCACTGCAAAGTAACAGTTCTGGCCGCGCTGGGGTGCACCACGCTCCCTGGGGACTTTGCTGCTGTGGGAAGGGTGGTGCCTTGTGAATGCCACCGAGCCGATAAAAGACACTTGCGTGCCTGCCCGCCACCATGTACTGAGCAAACACAGGGGGATCGGTAGACAGACCCTGTTCTGGCTGGGAAGTAACTGCTGTGCATCTCATCAGACAACGCATGTTAGCCAGAGTAGCTTCTATGAATCTGGTACCCGGCTCTTTGAGGTGGAGGCCAGCACTGCTTTTCAACACAGACTTCCCCTAGAGTTACTCAGAGATCGATCTGTGAGGCCAAAGAGATTGCTAGGTACCACTCACCTCTGGTGGTGTTCCGTCTCACTGCAAAAAGGTGGCACGTTCAGGTAAAAGGAATTGGTCTAGTTATTTCTGTCACCCCACTAGGTATGAACAGCAAAGAGAGGGCACGCAGCCAAGCCCCACTTCGAGGATCACCCTGTAGAGCTGCAACTTTGATGCTGCAAATGCTGCTCAGAGTTTTGGCAGCCTGAGATGTTTTAACCTAGCTAAAGCAGGAGGGGAAAAGCAGAAACCTTGCCCAGAGCGATGTGTCTGCGCATGGTAACAATCTCAGCTGGTGACGAACAGTGCATCTCTGGGAAGGCTGTGGGACTGGGGTACACACAGACAGGGGCTGAGACCACCTTTTACTGGCATGGGTTTGGTGTAACTACCTTTCTACATATGAGTGCTATAAAGTGTTTGGCTGAAATCATTTGCTAGTGGGCATATATTGTAATATTTTTTTCCTTCAATTATTTCACAGACCTTTTAAACAACTTCAAGGAGGCCATGTTCAAGAAGAGCCCATGTCTTTCCTCTTGGCTTTCCTCAAGTCTCATGGTAGATTTTTTTCAGGTTACCAAAGCAAAAGCTGTTCCAACACTGACTTTTAAAAGCATTCCTGCTGGTTATTTTTACTTAACTGTTTCTGTATGAGCAACAACATCATATGATTTCTGAATCTAGCTAAGTAATAGTCTGAATTTCCACACTGCAGTCAACACTAAATTAGGAAGAAAGCAACCCACAAGTTTTTAAGTTTCAATTAATATGTTCAAATACTATTCCTCAAAGGCATTGTATGAATACAAAAAAAACCAAAACCAAAACCAAAACCAAAACCCCACATTTATAAGAAGTTATCAGTGAAATTATCCATGCAGAAACCAGCACATATCTAGTTCATAATGAGTGAAAAAACTGTGTTTTCTGACAGAAGTTTACTGTATAATAGTATACTGTACATACCTGTACATAACATGACTCCTTAGGTAAGGGACAGTTTCTACCACATTTCTGTAGAAATCATCAACATTGTCACAAAATTACTACCAAATTTTCTATAGACACTCTAAATTTTGTCTAGCCTATGTGAGCATTCATAATTAGACATATTTTTCCTACACAACTGCTTACTTTTTTATTGTCTCTGTATAAAGCCTTGGCACCTCTCACTGCTAATATTTTTACCTTAAGACGACAATATTAATCCCTGTTCTGTCTCATCAATGAGTTTTAAGTCATGACAAGACTTTACCCGTAATCCTTTGGTTATCCATTTTCCTCAAACCTGTGACCATGTTTGGAGATTTCCCAAACTTTTGAAGATATAAATAATGTCTACTTCAATAATCCCTCTATTTTTGTAGTGACATTCTTGTAAGAGCTGTGCAGGAGTATATTATATATATACATATACATATATATATATATATATATATATATATATATATATATAATTTAGCAACTGATCTTTTGTATGCATCCTAGTATCTGATGCTTATACTTGAAAAAAAAAAGACAGCTCTTCAAAGTCCTGAGTGAAGTTCATTGTCCTGTTGGTCTTCAAAGCAGTTTTATGCTATTAAAAAAAGTGGTATACCTTGCCAAGCCATGTCTCAGTTAACTAATAGATAGTGTCCCATAGAAAAGTTATCTACTAGTTCTATTTCTTCTGCTTCTCTCTCTGCAAGTAAACGTTATTTATCAGTGTGTTATCAGTTTATTCTTTTTGAAGTCTTTCTGTCCACACCTTCACCAAACCTGAAGTGGCTAATCAGGGAAAAGAGTAACTCCTTACTGGAAGTCTGACCTCTGTAGGCCATTCAGATGATGCAAAGCATGCACAAGAAGTCCCCCCCAGAAATCTTGGAGGAGAAAGTTACTTCGAAAGTAACAGCTTAAGATCTTCAAAATGCATCTCACTGATCATCCACTAACACTTTTTTAATCCAGAAAAAAAAAGCACCCAAACAAAAACAAAACACACATTAAATGAATCCTCAGTGAAGTAATTGTGGCACTCAACCATACAATTGCCAGCAGTGATCTTATTAAAGCTCACAAGTTGAGTAAGGCTTGGCCTGATCAGTAATTGGAAAGCACATCATCTCTCAGGAAAACCTCTCAAGATGCTGCAAAATTTTGGTTTTGTGATTCAGTAGATGGCACCTTTCCTTCTGCAAAAAAATATCCTATATCTCACCCCAGTGTTACAAATAGCATGAACTGAACACACACACAAAGCGGTGATTTTATCATGCTGTTTTATTTATGCTATTTATTTTATATGTGGAGGCACAAAGAGTTGGAAACTGTTCAGGAAATCATGAGTAATTGTAAAATATACAAGAATCACAGTAATAATTTTTCATGAGAATCAGCCAGATCAGTCATAACAGAAATAAAGAAATGTAATCACTTTTAAATTTAATTACTGCTCTCTTATTAAAAAAGAACCAAAAATAATACAAAAAAAAAGCCCCAGATGCTTACCTACTTGAGAGGGGCTGATATAGTACCATAATAATTTCATGATTATTCTTGTATGAGCATAGAAAACAAGTGAGCACTTTATAAATTGTATATGTAGAACTTTGTGCATACTTTGTACATATAGGTACATAACACTTTCCCCAAGTCATTGGTATTTCAGATAGATTAATTAAAAATTAATTTCCTATTGACTGTTGAAAGTATTTTGTTTGGGAATTGTGATATTTTATCAAAGATAAAAGTTTAACAAAGTCTTCTTAGGTCAAATAAAACATTTTTAACTGGAATGTTTGGATTTATTCTAAATATCTTCAAACTTTCCAAGCAACACTGAAGAATTTACAAAGCAAAAAGATACCTAGCTGAGCTAATTTGGGGAATGATAAAACAAAACCTTAATGTATTTTCTATCCCTCTTTTGAATTTGTCCCTGAAGGAAATAATCCACATACAAGGCAGGGAAGCACTGAAACAGTAAACCTGTCTTTGTCATCCCAAATAAAATTGGGGAAGAAAGCTTAATTAAATTGCTGTAGACTTGCATATAAGACACGTGCTAATTAAAGTATTCATTAAAATCTTCAGAATTAATCATGAGTTAAATTAAAACAATGGGTTAAGCTACAGTACAATGCCACTAATTTACATTCCAGACAATTGTTAAACACAGGTTTTATCATAGAAACATCTCATAGAATCATAGAATGACTTGGGTTGGAAGGGACCTTAAAGATCATCTAGTTCCAGTCCCCTGCCATGGGCAGGGACATCCTTCCACAAGACCAGGTTGCTCAAAGCCCCATCCAGCCTGGCCTTGAACACTGCCAGGGATGGGGCATCCATAATTTCTTTTCTCTTCTCTTCTCTGTCCTAAAAGAACAGTGGTCTAATCTCTTTCCTAAATGCTCCTATATTTAATGAATATGGTGTTCTTTTCTTAGTTATTAAACAATTCTTTAACAATTAGGCTGAGGAAGTCACACTGGCTGTTTGTGCTCCAAACTATAGAGTTGTAATTCATTTGTATAGAGGCTGAAAAACTCTTCAGTTAAAGGAAAACATTAAAAGCACTTTCTGAAGTGTGGTATAATTAAATGTCATTATGTTATTTCATTTCTTTAAAAACAGCAAGTTATTCCCTTGAAAAGAAACTCAGGATGTCACAAATTAAACAACACACTTCTGAATTAAGTTGGCTCATTTCCAAACAGTAACTAGCAAACATAACAGATGTCAAGATTAAGGCAAAATCACCATTTGCACCAAGTTCTTGTCTTACTTCTCCAACATTTTTCTTCTTGATATTGATTTAAAACCAGAAATATATGTATAGGATAAAACTAGTCATATCATGCTTTCAGTCAAGTGCACAATCCACACATATTTCTTGTAAGGATTTACATATTGGTAAAGATGGTACAGGGCTGATTATTTGTAAAGCACAACTGTAAGTGTGGAGCTAAGATTTTAAGAAACTGAACAGACAGCTTAGAGTACATTATCCTCCCTCCTTTAAAAGTAAAATTAGAGCAGAGTTTTATGGAATCCAAGTCTATTTTCATTGCATGTTGTTTGTGATGTGTGTAATCAGGGTGGCAATAAAAGTTACCTTTCTTTTCTGGCAAATCCTTTGTTGAGTGACAGTGTGTAAAAAAATTACTCAGTTATTTTGGCCTCACTTTAAAAATATCTGCAATAATTTCTCTATTAAATAAGAATAAAATTACTCCCATGTATAACTCACGTTCAATTCCATCAATCTGCTCAGAATGGAATGTCACAGTAGTTAACACAGTTCAAAGAAAAATCTGTATAATGTCTCTGTATTAGAATGCCAGCTCCCAAGATTTATTACTGCTTCAATGGAAATAAGAAATACTACCTAGCTGGAAGATAAACTTGCTGAAACCAAGTCCTCTTTGAACCACTTGTATTCCAGCAGGCTTCATTGGTGAGCTGTAAAACAACCATAGCAAATGAACTATCCTCCATCTGGGATATTCCCTAGGCACTAAATTGCAGTGGACTTTTTTCTGTCAAATTTTAACTAGTGGTATTTCTCCAAAAATGTCAAAAGCTCTGTAAAGTACACAAGAGAAAGAATTTAAGTGATTTATTTTCTGCAAACTAGTTCCTCAGTACCTAGATAAAGAAATGGAGCATCTTACTAAAAAATAAGAGTACCAGTTTTTTCTGTGACTTGTTTTAATTCAACAAATACTCTGTTTTCAGTGTAAAATTCAACATAGTACAGGCTATGGATTCAGTAAGAGGATAATAAAACCAAATTCAATCAGAATACAACTACCTAAAGGTGATGTGATATTAGGAACTTTGTCCAATCTATGTGAACTTTGTCCATTCATATTATGCAATGGCTTCTAACATTTTGTAAATAATTCTCTGTGCAATGCTTTGTGTTGGCAATGACCTGCTAGATAGGCAAGCCAAAAAAACCAAAACAAAACAAAGCAAAACCCCCTCTTATTTTAATGTGGGAGAATAAGAAAGCAACTATATGCATACACATCCTTGAAAGATGCAGAAATGCATTTGCTCTCACAGTAAATATTCAGTTCAATGTCCACTCTTGGTGGAAAGAATTAAAAAAAATGGCTGTCAATACAAGTAATTGAGACATATGCAATCAGAATAATACATATGACAGACAATAAATAGGAAATGGGTCAGGGAAGGAATGAACATGATTATAGTATGCTTACTGCATCTCTCCTGCAAATACCCATCAAAATGGTTTTAAAGTATAGGAATAATGAATACATTTTTTTCTCTTGAATATTCTATATAATTGCTCAGAAAGTTTCTTTTTTCTAGTAGAAGTAGTTTCTACTAAAGTAGAAGTTTCTTTTTTTTCATTTCAAAATTGAAATGCAAACAGGTGGTAAGACTGAAAGGAGAACAGTGGCTGAATATGTTTCTGCAGTAAACCTGAAGCAGTAGTTTATATTAGTCATTTCTTATGCTTATTTTTCAAACTCAGTTACTGGAAGTTATATGCTTAATCTAATTCTACCAAGATTGGGTTTTTGTTTGTTGGTTAACTGTCAGCTAACAAATTGGTGCCTAAGGAGCTGTTGCTTGGTGTCAGTTGCAAAGTATTTCCTGTGGAGGAATATCCCTTTACCGCTGGCATTTACTTCGGTAGTACATTATTGCAAACATCTGGAGCACACAAGCACTGTCTGGATTCTTTCCTAAAACACCTCAATCAGAACAATCCGAGCAAAAGAAATGCCAGATTAAATGAGTAACCCAGACATGGAAAATTACTAGAGTACAGTAGCAAGAATGCAAAGGTAAAAATTGCAGTTCTTTCAACTACAGGCCTACAGTGGATTTTTTCAGCCTCTATCTCAAAGCCCACTCCAGCTACAGCAATTAAAAAATGATTTTTTCTGTGTCATACACTGTAAAGCAAAGGTGAACATTCACACGTTCAAGGCTTTGGTTTTAGCCTGATGAATTATCTATTGACAGACAATGAATCTCTGCCACTTTCTCCCCTACTCCCCAGATTCAAATTATGTTAAAAGCCGTGATACAAACTAAGAGTAAGAAGCCAGAAACATAAATAGGAAAGATCCATTACTCACTGCTGAACATATGACTGGACTGTGTGAGTGCCAAGTAGTCCCTTGAGGTACTGTCTGTTCTCCAAGTGGTGGCATGAGAACATGCTGGTTATGTCCACACCTCGCTGAACTGGGCCCATAATGTTACAGACCCAAGCACCCAGGGGCACCAGCCAGCATCTTCCAAACTATAGGAAAATGTTCCCGTATTCCACTCCTAAATGCAGATAATTACAATTAAGATTATGTGATCTTTCCTTTATTCAGTGTTAACAGATTATTATGTAATGTTAATGTCATCTTTTATAAATTTGTACATTAATTCATTTCCACTATTCTTTTTTAATTTTAAACAGTATTTTCTATTAAACAAATTTATTTGCAGATTTACACAATCAATGTACCTGGAATCAATCTCATTGTTTCTAGCAGTCTCTCAGGACCTGTGACTTCTCTTTAAAATGTCAATTGCACAGTCATACATACTGGCATGTACATTTTGTTGAATGCTTCTTTGATAAGTAATGTCAGCTATTTTCAAGGAAGTAATATTTTCAGTGGCCATCTGAATGTCTCATCCACCAGTCACTCAAACAAAGTGGCTGTTCTTGCTTACCTCAGCTTTGTATTTGTTCCGGAGAATGTGCAATTCTCTGCAGCTGTGCTGGGAAGACTCACAACTCCCCATCTCCTTAGGTAAGAACTATTACTTATCAAAATCTTCAGAATCAAGTGCATGCCATTTGCTTCCTTGATAATTACTACCGGTCCGTTTTTAGCTACTGGTTGAGAAAAAGGAGCTCTAGAGCCTATGCACTCTGGACTGTAATCCCAGCTGAAAAGTACAAAACCAACACAGTGATAGAGCTTTAACTTTTTCATGACCTTGAATATCTTTCTTTCAAAACAGTAGAATACTTTCTGATCCTTCTAGCAAGCATAAGGAAAAATCAGTAGCACTCAGGTGACAGAAAAAGGCCATTTTACCTTACTTTTATGATTTATATTTTTTTCTTGAACAGGATATAATGTTGCAAAAGCTTGGGATAGGAAGGTAATCCAGACCAGACTGAATATTTCCATTCAAATACAGGCTCGTTGTTTGACAAGCCAAGCCATTAAACACTTGATTAGTAGGTAACATGTAGAGAGAAAACAAGACCAGTTTTTTCAGAAAAGGTTTTGGTGGGTTTTTTGTTTGTTTTTTTTCAGAAAAAAAACCCAACTTTCAGAAAAGCTGCCAAAATTAAACTTATAGCTAATATGCTTGACTTATATTACCTGAAGGCCTGACCTACAGACTACAAGCTCACTTTAAAAAGTGAGACAGTTTGATCCAAACATCTGTAAAATGATTGTGACACCTGCTCAGCATGTCCAATGTGTTCTTTTAGCAGAAAGATATAATTTCTGTCGAAGAAAGTCAGCTCACAAGAAGAATCTATTTTAGTTTTGCTGGGGTGTGCTCTGTTTTTATGCTACTGTCATTTGGTTCTGCAGTAATTCAATACCAGGCGCAGGTTACTGGGCTAAAAGTACCTTATTTCTTAACCAATACACACATGCTTCTGTTCCTGAGGTCTCAATTCATACTCAAGTCAGTTTAGTACTATATTGCTTAATATTTCTATCTAGCCAATAATATAACTAAATGACATTTGGTACAGGTGCAAAGTACCCTATTTAGTAAATTGCCTTATAAATCTCCTATATTGATATTCTTTTTAGCATTGAAAAATGCTAAATGTAATTAGAGTTGAATATTCTTGCTTTAGAAGATCTTACATAGAATAACACTACTATGAAAAGAACTTTAAAACACATTAGCACAGTAAAAGAAAAGAAATTCCCACATATCATTTACAGTCTGAAAGGTGGGGAAAATCCCGAGTTTTGTCCCTTGCATTAAAATATACATTAGTTTGCATAGGAACAGCAAATCTAGGCTCATCTAATATCTAAATATTAGGAAAGGAAGAACAATCTGAATTTTCTTTGGCTCTTGCTATTGCTCAGGCACTTAACATTTGAAGGTACCTTATTTGTATCATTAACACCATTTTGAAGTTTCTTACACCAACTCAGATTTCACCTAGAGATAAAATAGTAAAGATCAGAAGGCTTAATCATGTTCATTTGTGTCTCTGATAATTTCCATTCTTTTTTCTGCACTTGAAAAATAATGCATCAGTACTGTGCCTGACAAACCCAATAAGCCCCATTTAGTATAATTTACCTTTGTAAATTTGAGGCTTCAACAACCTTGTCAGTATTTGAATTAAAAAACAATCAATCAATCAAACAAACAAACAACAAAGGAAGAGCTACAGAGGATTCTAGAAACCTCTTCAAACCACTTAATTTTGCAAATTGTTTGGAGTGTTGATTAAAGTTTCCATAAATATTTTGTGGCACTGACCTTCTGCTTTGGAAGTTGGTTAAATCAGAGGCACTGAAAGCAAATACAATCCTAAACCTGTGTAATCTGATAAAATGGGTAATCAAGCCAACGGTTGAGCCAGTTTATAGCTAGTTGGCCTGCCTTACTTATCCTGCTACTGAGACCATATCTTTTACTGTGAAGTTCAAGATAGTTGTTTTCTTGCTTTGACAGACACTGGAATCTATAATCCCATTCCTAAATTTCCATGTGATTCTGCCTTCTCTTAAATTCACATGTAAATCCAAGTTCTACAGAAACTGCTGGACTGATTACTTGCACTTGTGATTTGGGTTCCAAACATTTAGTGGTATCTTAATCATTTGCTACTGCACAAAGCAAGTAATCTAAGTACAAAAGAGAGATTCCTTTAAAAAGGTTTGGTTTATATGCTCAATCCTGTCTGTTTAGGAGCCGAAGTGTGACCTGAGGTCTCAAGGTCCATCAGATGAGATGCTCTTTCTCCAGATTTATAGAAGGGGCATACATAGATACTCCTCTGTTCTCACAGAGCAGACCCAAGTCAAGACAGAAGTCCTTTTACTGTTGTGCAGGTTGTGTAAGGGAGTTAATTCAGTCACATATTTTCAATCAGTAGAGAGAGAAACAGAAGCTTGTAACTTTTGCTCCATTTAAGATTTTTGACATTCACTTCTGTTTTCTGCAACAGGAGGTATATAATTACTGTGGATGTTTATTGAAGAAGTGGGGGGAAATGCATTCCTATTTCCAGGATGCTTTCCAATGATCATTTATTCTTAAGTGCTGAAATTTTTATCAAACCTCAGCTTTCATGTGATGCCTTCCGAAGTTGGTAGACTTTCTGATTACTGTTGTTGTAGCGCAGCAGTTTATTATAGCTGAAATGGTTTTTGCATGTAACTGATTCTAAGTCTTTGCACTCACCAAGCTAAGGAGTAGAAGAGGAGTATAAACTCTACAGTAATCAGAGGTAAATATGCAAAGTTAACTCTGATTTGGCATTACCTTTGGCAGGACTTCATACACGTATAGATACAAAGGCAGGAATCTCAAATCATGGTGCCAAAAGGGTCTACAGAATTAGCTGCCATGGCTCTCTTATGTATCATTTGAAGTAAGGTGACCGAGCTCTGTTTTTCTGCAGCACTGCCAAATCAGGCAATAGAGGGTTCAGTAATTTAGTTTCTGTTTACATTTTATCTTACAAAAGAAATGCATGATAAGCCATAAGAATCAGAGTTTTGAGTTCTTATATTTCTGTTGCTTTTACTTAGTACTTGTTAAAATACTTACTATCATAACTGTGTTTTAACTATTGGACTACTCCCTGTTCCTGTAGCAATTAGGCACCAGAGGAGGGACTAGAGCCCATATTTTGCACTCCTAGCAAGAAATTCTGATTTATAGGATCAAACTCACACCAGCTCTGACTACCTGTTTAACTGATGTTTACAAACTAGAAACCATATTTCTAAAGTTTCAAGACAGCTCAAAAAATCCTCAGTCCCCCAATCTATTGAAAATTGTCCTCTGGGCTTGAGAGTAGGTCTTGTCGCACAGAAGCCGTGTACTGAATTCAGAGACAAAGAGGATCAGCTTTAGCTCTCAGTGAGGCCTAAGGCTGTCTTAGGCCACCAGAGAAAAGAAGGGACATAGTCTTCTGTTGCTACATCTACCCTGGCCCCAGGAGGTGCACTGTACTTGAAGGCAGAGCCTGAGCAGGAAGTAGGCACCTAATGATACCAATTTCACCTTCTGGAGTGAGGCTTCTGAGCATCCTTAAGAATAGATACTTCGATTCCTAGATTTTTCAGGTACAGACCTTGGAGATACAACAGATTCACATCAAGCTGGCACCTGCCAAAAGGTCTGAGTGTGGAAATGGGTAGAAGTTAATATTTACATACTTGTTGATCTCTTTTCCCTTAGCTTTGGTGGCTTAAATTTCTGAAACATTGGATTTAAAATTTGCAACCTGTGCAAAAGCTCGAAATCTGTTTTGCAACAACACATCATCAGTAGTGTAATGATGGTCTAACCCAACTCACATACCCTATTAGTGGGAAGAATCCAGCAGCTGGAGAATTTGTCTTTTAAAAACCTGGCTGTTTTTAAATTAATGCAAGAAGGAAACATCTTTCAAAAAAAAATGTTTCATTCTTAAAACTTTATAATAAGAAAAGGAGCTTATGAGACTAAACAGATAGTCTGTATTTTTGTCATTTTTCAAACATTGCAGACACTATTGCCACACTCTAATAGGTTCGAAAGTTGGGAGGAATAGTCCCTAAAGTGAGAAGAAAGTCTGTCAGTGCAATCAGTATTTTTAAATATTTGGTTGACACTCTTAATACTAAGTGATAGGAACCATATGAGGACATAAACAAACAGACATCACTCATTCACTTTTGCCTAAGACCAGACTCACTTCCATTCTTTACACTTCTGTTCCTTTTAGATAGAAAACAGTGACTTGAGGGGAAAAAGTGTTGGCTCAGTTGTGTGGCAAGATGGGATACTTGGAACTTTAAGTATCCTGGCATGTACTTCTTTGGAAGATTTCCAAAGTAATCGTGTTTTGTTCCAGCTGGCATGCAATGTACTCCTGCCACAGTCAAGACCTGAAAAGGTTTACTTCACTAAATGTATAAGGTTTTCTAGCGTCAGACACAGACTCTTTTTTTTCACTTCTTATGACAGTACTACTATCTCCAAAAATTATTTTATTTAGCTGTTTTTGTTGCATTTGACTTGCTTCTCACTCAGATTGAATTTTCAGTCCTTGAGAAGAATAATAAATATTGAGGTTGTGTGTGTCCATATTGTCATTTTTTGAGACTTTTGGTGTACACTATCTTTGGTTGATCTGAGGTAACATACCAAGAAAAAATTTGATTGATCACAGGTATAAATTTTAGTGTACACTAAAAATTGTATTTATACAACCACAATGACGAAGCTATACTCTTCAACAGCTGTATTGAATCAAAGCATATACTTTAAATCAAAATTATTGGCAATCTATGAATATATTATATTAAATATTGAATAATATACAGAGCAGTCCTTTGACAATGAGGAGCAGGTCATTGCCATGCTCCTCAGGCTGTCAAAACATATTATCATCTCCTCCTTAGGGCATCAAGAATCCTGATTTTTTTTCTGCTCAGTGTCACACTTTTCTTCTCTGATACCATAGGATATTTCCATATGAGGCAAAAGTTGTACATTTTAATTTAGTCAGGAAGATTTTATGGTCTTCAACATCTTGAGTGAATTCTCTGATCATTCATAGCCAAAATGTGCAACCGTTCCCCATGTCTAACAATGTTTTAAATCCGAATAGTCTGCATTGCTTTTGGAAAGACAGAAACAATGGCATACCTTCTTAAGTGGTTCTTCAGCAGGTGGGAGTTCCTGTTGGTTATTCTTATGGGATATAGCCCTGTCCTTAGTATTTCCTTTTGGTTACCCCTAAGCTGTTCTTCTGGCAGCATGGTTATGTGTTTTTTCTCTGTGAAGCATGGAAGTGGCTCCCTGCAAATCACAGTGGCTTCTGGTCTCCCTTCCACAGGTCATATACCTTGGAGTTGATTCAAAACACTCAATCCTATATTTCTTCAAATTTTTCTTAGGAGTTAGACATATGTTTAGCAACATTGTCCTATTCTGTCACAACGGAGAAAGGCAGAAGTTGAGGACAAACAACCATTACCAGAACAGTTTTCTGACCTGTGCACTGCTCACTACCCATATTAAAGGGTGCTCAAATGAGAAGAGATCAGGAATTTGTCTTGATGGAGCAAAGTTGCCTTAAATTCCATAGAGGTGAAACCTCATTAAGGTGATACAAGCTATTGGCTGTCATGCACAGGTTAAGTTTCAGATCTACTGTTAGATTAGCAAAAGGCTTTCAAAGAGCAGTTATTGTTGCACATTTGTCTGACTTCCTAATGTTAAAATTAATTAGACACTCCACTGTTGGACATACGTGGAGATTTCTGATATGATATTGATGTATGAGAAGACCTGAATCTGTATCTTTGTGAAGTATTCCTTAATCAAGGATGTCAGTGGCAGTGGTTCACAAGCCTTCTTCCATTTCAAGCCACAACATCTCTCATGGATAAATTTGTGGGCCAAATAGACATTAAACCTTGTGCCCTGAGGATATAGGACAAGTGTACTGCACATGAATAATCAATGATGCACTGCACATGAAATATATTCCACACTTCTCAATCAACGTGATACAAGCATTTACTTCCTTTGGTAAATCCGTGCACATGGCAAAGATCCTCAGTAATCTGGTATAGACAGAAGAACTAGGGCTACTCATTCTTAGTCTCTTCTTTTCATAGATGTGAGCTACAGACAGGCCACAAATCAGAGAAAATGTTCTGCTTCTGGTACCTCATTCCTATCTGCCATCTTGTTGTAGGTTTCATGAATCCTTTCCCACACTATTTTTGTGTGCTATTAATGATTGTAATAATGTCAGTTAGATTGTACCTGCACTCTAGTATTGATGTTCACATACTACTGCTCTGTTACAAACAACAATTAATAGCAAGTATTAAATAATCGTATGTCCCTTGCTCTCTTTTTGTCAGGACTGTAAAGGTTGTACCATCCTTTTAACTGTGTTGGCCTATTCTTCTGTAAGACAACTATCAGTGTTGTGGTACCTAGTTTGGTTCATGTTTTGAGCATCCCAACATAGCTCTGGCAAAGCACAACAGGCACAAGGTGTGAGTCGCATCAATGAGTGGAGGGATAGACCCATAGTCTCCAGGAAAGAAAGCAGCTAGAGGTGACCTGCTGCTGCCAAAAGAGTTCTTCCAGCTGCAGTTACTCCCTGCCCACACAGGAATGGCACAACAAATTGTATATACTTTTGTGCAGGTGGACCCTGCATACCACTGATCTTTGAAACTTGTGGAAATCATACTGTGTTTTCGGTCTTTTCTGTTAAAACTGTTTGAACACTTAGAATAATTATATTTGTTATCTAGAGAGAAAATCCAGAACTGAGAGTCACACATATGTGATGATCAAAGTATTTATTTGCAAAGAAGCTGCCACCACTCATTTCTAATCTTAGAAATATTATTCTTAGCCAGCCAGGACTTCAACACATCTTTTCTTTTACTGTGTGTAAGTGTTAAGTTACACACAAATGATTTTAACAACTATATTTAATCCATACCCAGGATTTAAAGACACAAAACCTAAGAAAACTGAGTTCAGAGGTAAGTTAACAATTATTTTGCCAATGTGTTACATATAGTATATTTGCATTGAGTAATGTGTATTACAAAAAGACAGAAGTGAAGATACACTTGAATTATTAGTGTATCTCAACCTTTCTAAAGACAGTATGATTTTCAACAAGTGCAAGAATATTATAGTTCTTCTTAACATGGTAGATTTTTCTTTTTAGACATATCCTTGTTGTCTGCCCCCTGACAAATTTTTAACAGATAAAGCTGGTGTATGGTTTAGGGTTTTTTAATTACTTTTGTCAGGAAAAGGAAGTAGAATTTTGTTGTTGTGGTGACAGCGAATAAGGACATGATGTTGCAGGTTAAAAAGCTGACCTAGTTGACCTCAGTGGCCAAGGGTAAAGTGGCAATTAGTGCCAGCAGCCAGGGAGCATGCTTGCAACCTACATGAGAGGATCTGAAAGCAAGTACTGGATCCTCATTCTGTGTTTCAGCAAACAGCAGCTGGAAAGTTGCAAGTAAACCCTGAGGGCTTCCGATGGAGATGTGTCAGGGTACTTCGGCACTTTGGGTCTTGAATGAGGAGAGGATGCAGCAGGCTGTAATATGAGTGCTGAGGAGTGGAGGGAAGAGGGCTTTGTTATAAGCTATAATAGAGTAGCTTTGGGAAAGCAAACACTGCCATTTATGGAGCTGCAAGTGCTAGGGCTGTGGATCACTTTAAAGTAAGAATACATAGCAAATAAGGTGCTCACTTTCCTGTCACTGTCTGCTGTTCATTACTGATTTTCGAGGAGGATTTCTGCCTCCATTGTTTATACCATAGAAAATTAGACCTATTTCAGCTGGGCATTTGAGAACATAACTGTTGTAAACTCTTTTAAAAGCCAGCACAACAATCATTCACACAAGAAATTGAAAGACCTGGCTTCTAACGCCTGCCCCAGAAGGGCAGATTGGGTTTAAGTATCCTCAGGCAGAGAGACAGTTCTAATGAAAGAGGCTTCTCATATCTCTAGGTGAATGACAGTGGGATAAGCATCTTGCATGTATGCCTTTCTTCCAAAAGAGTACATTTTGAATTCCTATTTGAAAGAAGTGTGGTTGGAGCAAATAATTGAATTCATAGAGAGAAGTAGAGATTAAGACTAAATACCTTCCAATTAAGCGCATAAATTATTGAGGACCAGCCTCACAAATGCTTATCTGTCCCTAAATATTGAATAGGGAGTTTGAACACTGAACCCAAACCAGCGGTTTCTACACCAAAGCTAGGAGCCTTCTGTTAATTTTTGCCATGCTGAGTTTAAACCATTCTTGCAGACCTACTCCTGAGCTTCCATTTCATATTTAAACAAGCTTTTGTTTAGATAAAAGCTGGCTTTTTATGTCTAGAATCTTGATTCCAGACAGCTATATCACCAAACATTGTACTTAGAGAAATATTTACTAAGCAGACATAAACAGATTATCTCAAATTTGAACAGTTAAATTTAAAACATGTTAAAAAAATAATGCTGAAAGCATTACTAGCTCTTTACAGTAATAATTACATAGCTGTGTCATGCTAAAAATGCCAGTTGAATAAATCTTTTAAATTCTTGAGTTAACAAGGCAAGGTCTTTTACATTTGAAAGTCACAGATTATCTACTTCCTTAGGTTAAAATATTTTAAGCAGTATTATGTAAAATATTTATGTCAGTTGAATTAAACTTCAACAAACTGAATATACTCCTTGTAAACACATATTACCAGCACATATATTTCAATAAACAAGGAATGCATTCTCTTGTCACAAAACAGTGGGTTCCAACAACTCCAGCTTTTGGAAATCACATTTACAATGATTGAAGCCATCTAATTTGCACAAAAGAGCAGTGGAAAATTAATTTAAGAACACATTTGGTTTCACATATGTTTGCAATAAAACTGTTGTTTTAAATGACTTAATTAGAACGGTTTGTCATACTTACTGGAAACTAGCATAAAGGCATTGTTGCGACCACAGAAGTCAGAGAGGGAGTGAAAGGACTGGGAGTGGAAAGAAGACAGCAAGTGTTTTAAAATTCCTGAAGAGTTTAACAATTCCAGGAAAAAAACCAATCCTCAACTCCAGTAACACGTCCCTCTGTGTGAACACACATACGTGTTTTCTTAAGGGGAGAACTGCAAATTTGTTTTCTGCAATGTATTTCATCCTCAGTAAACTGTAATTACTAAATCTAGTTTAAGCTATGCTACATATCTCAGAGTGGCACCACAGAGAACAAAGGGAAAACATGCATCCACTGCCTTGGCTCTTCCACCATGAGATTTTCCACTCAGCACTTTAGCTACAACAGTGTTCCTCAGAAGTCCTTCCAACACATTATGGAAGGAAGGTTGGCGGAAACAGCATAGTATAACAACCATCAGTAGTGACACTCAGCAATTCAAATGAAAATTCAGAATTCAAATGAAAGTAATTTACTCAACTTCTGGTTATGTCCCCAGGCAGGTTTCTCCTTTCAGCTCTGAATCCAGACTCTGACCTACAGGCTGTCTGCACTCAGGTTCCTCACTAGCCAGCAACTCACCTAGCAAAGAATTTAAGAGCTTGCCAAACTTAATTTTCTTAACCCACAAGCTCACTCACTAATCTTTATACAAATGCTCCATCTCATGTGTTCCTGTTTCAGGTTACTTTCCATATTGTCAGCATTAATAAGGCCATACCACAGAGCTCTGCTTCTTGGTATAGACCCATTTAGATTTACATCTTCCATTATAGCTCTCCCTCCTCTTTTAAAGTAACTATAGAATATTAATTTTATTTGACTCAACTTAGGAACAAGAAAAATACATTTATATTTTCCTTGCTTTTGCACAGACTGAGGGGATACCTTTCACTAGCTAATTTTTCAGCAGTTGCAGCTCCAACTTTCCCAGACCATTATTAATGGCTTCTGTCAGGATGGATCCCTTCGAACACACTGTCACATCAGTGGCATCACATGCAAAATTTTGTGTTTGCTTTCACAGTGCTTTGTGTTCTTCAGATATCTAGTAATATGAGCATAATATGAAAGTTTAATTACATTGATGAACAGGCATCCAAATAATGGATGTACCTCAAAGCATTTTAATAATACACAGTAATATGTATTACTGGGCCAGTTTTGAAAGATATTTAGATATTTAAAAAACAAATTGATGTCTCAAGAGTTGTTCATATACATTGAGAAAACTAATTAACATTGCAGGAAATAAAAGTTAGAGATGCAGGTATCTTTTAGAATCTCAGTAAGTATTTGAATGCTGGAGATGAATGAAAAATCGAAATTTCTTCCCATCAGAAGTTTCGTTATGAAGAAATACCCACTAACTCAAGAGAATACAAAGCCATTAATTTCTTTGTTGTTTTCTTGAACTCTTCCTTTAGTACCAGAAATCAAAAGCAGATTCTGTTCCCTTTTCCCTTTCCATTTTAGTATCTTTGAAGTAGGTTCACAACCCATTTGTCTTAAGACCTTTTCAGTGTCACACCAATTAGTCAGGTAGGCAGAGTGAGAGCTGGGAGAAAGCAAAGACTTGCTTATCACTAAGAATAAAATTCTCCATGCTTCCTTACCAGAAACAATTTCCCTCCTCTCCCTGTAAATGGAAAAAAAAAAAAAAAAGAGTGAAAGCTTTCTTGGGACTGGCTAGAATTTGACAACAAATTACCATTCAAATAGAAGTTGCTTCTTCTATGCCTGGATGGTGGAGAATTTAATGCTCTGGGAATTTATATAGCTTAATTTTAGCCCTGAACTTTAGGGTTTGCACATTCAAAACCATATAATACAAATGCTTATTGTAATCCATACTTTGATTTTTTTCCTGAGCCTGAGAATACAAAATAATACAGTAAAGTCTATGAGGATACAAAACATTACACTGAAGTCTACAATCTGGAGCCATAGGTATCAGTCATTAGTAAGAGACCTCACACTTGAAATAAAACAGAAAAAAATAATTAGGAATATCAAAATATCAATATCAATAACAAAACCAGTCTACCTCCCCTACTTTTTTATTAGAAACTGAAGCTTTTATGATCCTTTGTGCCATAGATACTGACAAAGAAAAAAAAAAAAAAAAAAAAGTGAAGGGTTTTTGCAGAGTCCTCAAATCAGCAGTGAGTTTGAATCACAGATGGAGTGAAATAGAGGCTCTTGCCTCTGTCTTAGTTACATATGTCTTTGCTCAAACAAATATTACAGTTATCAAATCTGTAGTATTGCTTTTTTCCCATCAGCACAGTCTTTAAAATTAAACACTTCTGTGCTGAGGAGAGGCTGTCATATTGTTCCTTCCTTTCTTCTGCCCTTTAAATTCCATTAAAAAAATCTTTCTGAAGCTGGACGGTTACTTTGATTTTTATAGCCTCTGGAGAGAGAAGGAATTATATTAGAACTTAAGCAATGGAGAGCACTGGCAAGATTAAATTTAATCTGAAAGGAAAAGGCTCAGGAGAAATATTCTTACAATGTAAAAAAAAAGACCCCACCAAAACCACCCACCACCACCAATTTTCAGGATAAAGTTTGATTTGTCACATTCTCAGAAGCAGCTGTGCTTTCAAAAGAATGCCCATTTTTTGTCTTTAAGGAATCTATGTGACTCCAAATGAAGTATTTGTTTCTCTGTTTCTGCTTTGGAGTAGAAAAACACACAACTCTGCTTCAATTACTGGGTGTGAAAAAGGTAAACAGCAGCAGTCTGTTAGGGAAGAGATGATGTCAAATGGAAATCAGTGGTCATTTATTCTTGAGCCTGAGTAGTAGGGAATTTATAGAATGAGGAAGAAAAATAAGGTTATTTACATGTCAGCAGGCTGTATAATCTTTCTGCCATCGTTATTTTTCTTAATACAGCTACTCATGTTGCTGCAAGTGTTCCAGGTAGTGGGGCTGATTAGAAAGATGAACTTTTCTGAGGAAGTATTTATACTCAGCTGCATATGTGTTTCAAGCTTGTGAATCTTTGGCAGGACACTAATGATTACTTAACAAGGAGTCTGGTAGAATTAGTGAATAATTGCAGCAATAAGGATTGTTTGTACAGTTCAAGAATAAACTGGTTGTTCTATTGCCCCAGAATCATACGCACATATTGACTAGGCTGGGAAAATTTTAATCTTTCCAAGTCTGATACTTTTTACTTGATGCTGACCTAAGAGACAGCATATTAGCATGCTGTCTTTGCATATAAGCTAGGTAAACTCCAGCAGTGCATTAAATGCTAGGTCCATTAGAGAGGAGGTTTCACTGATCTGAAGGATGTTGGTCCTTTCACCTTGTGTAATATCTGTCTTTGAGATTTAGGGTTGAAAAGAGGTGGAAACATGATGTGGTACTAACACTCCAGATGTCTGCCTAGGTGAATAATAAACTAACATCAGTAAACAGAAATATTTCTTTCTAATTTTGACAGAAATGTCACATGGAAATGCTTAGAGCTGTGGGTAGTGGATTCTATCCACCTCAAATACAAAAGAATACTTTAAAGTTATCATGCAATTATGTTGACCCAGTAGTCAGACAACCTTTTATTACATGCTATTAGACTTGTTGAAATATACATTGAAATGTAATAGGAAATGTATCTTAATGCAGATTTAAATTCCATTTTAAATGGAAAATGTCAGTGGGGGACATTCGTGTAGAGTGTTTAGGTGGGGCTTTTCTGCAAAAAAAATGCATTAAAGTGTTGAAATTGCAGAGAGAGGACTGGACTTTCATATTTTTCAAAGTGGGCTCTGAATTCTCTTCTTTTTTTCTTCTTTTTTTTCTTTCTTTGTTGTAGAATACTTGAATATACTATTGGCTTCTAGCCAGAAAGCTCTGCTTATCTGAGAGAGTGCTTAGGCACGTGTTGCTGAAATGGATGATAAACCACAAGTCACTTCTGACTGAGCGTTGGGACAGAAGAAGCTCAGTTCATTATGATCACCTTGTGGGGAGCTAAAAAATTTAACATCTTAGTCAAATAATAGACATGCACCAAATTAAGTAAAATAAATATTCTGCAGAGGAATTAAAACCTTATAGTAGACATGGTAGTACACTACTTGCTTGTATATAGTTTTTGTTAACTATTTTCTTTCCAGATAGGACAATGAAAAAAGTAGAGAGAGAAGATAGAGAAGAAGGTTATTTTGGACAGACAGCTGCAGTTACCCGGAGAAAAATGGGTACATTTTTCTGGAGACACTGGAAAGAGGTAAATCTGGAGCAGAGTAAAATTCAAAATTTTATTTCTAAGCTTCTGGAGATGATTGACAACTTTCCACATATTAACAGAAAGCAGAAAAAAGCTGTAAAAGTAAACAAGATTTTGTTTTATTATGTAAGAATACAAAAAAAAAAAACCCACAACCCAAAGCCGCTTTCCAAACTTTCTCAAATCAAGCTATATTTTACAGGAAATTCTACCTTTCAACGCATAATGATCCAGACTCCACTGTCACCAAGACTAGTGAAAGTTTACGTATAAAAGTGATAAAAATTGTAATTAGGCTATCATCCAGTGACTTTTTTTTGAAATACATATGCAAAAAAGTAACCAGTCTTCTTCAAATTAAAAGGAAACTGCTTTAGAGAAAACTTAATCTCTGATTCTTCATTTAGCTTGTGTTTCTGCCTTCCTGGATGGGAAATTTTAGCCTTTGCAGCCCACAGCATGGCAAGTGCTATGGAAATATGAAATATTGCAGCACTGCAATGTTTAAAAAAAGATTTATCAGGGTTATGAATCAGATCCAGCACCTGTTTTCATCACTTTGATGATATATTTCAGTTATATGATTGAGTTATTGCAAGCAGCACCATGTAGCATACAAATGTTTCTTTGATGGATTGAATAAAACTAACAAACAGTTATAGGGTAAAGATGTTATCCCAACTGATAGACTGATGAAGGTTTTATGCAAACTGCAATGCTCTTATTAGAGAAAGCACCTGGCACTGTCTTCCAGAAAACATCAGAAGATCTGTGATTATTTTTCTTTTCTAGTGGATAATGCTGGATTAGTTGAAAATAATGTTTTTGCCAGGAACAACAGTGGATCACATATTGAATATGTGACTTTTCCTAATGTTATATGAAACTGCTGCCAAAAGGTTAGTAATTGACCATCTGGGGCAGAAAAGTCCCCTGACTTGCCTTAAAATACATGATTTTAGGGATAGTCAGACCATCTATTAGAGAAGGCTGATAAAGAGAAAGAGATGATGAAAGTCTTTGTGGTAGTTTCCCTCGGGTCACACATGCAATTTGTCTTTACATGGCAGTGAAGATATTCAAGGAAAAGCAAAGACGTAATATTTCAGCTCTTAGTAACAAATTGTTCCACTTCAGCTGCAAAGATATGAGTCAAGACTGGGAACACACTGTGCTATGGGTGAAAACATGTAGTGACATTACCAAAGTTCTTGCACTCCAAGAGACAAGAGGGAAGTCTTTCAGCACAAGGACAGATTGCTCAGGATCCCTATTTCTAAATTATTCTGAATGCATTTTGCCTTAATTTGAATATTTCAGTGCAAATGTTGTATTTACAATAGCACAGTGGGTATTCATCCCAGGCCCAACAGATCTCAACACAAGAAACCAGGGAATCAGAGACTTTAAAAGCCAGCCATACTTACAAATACATCAGTTTTCAATAGAATTGTTGTGGTTTACTCACTTTAGCATGTAATATTCAATGGAACTGATTTGTTTCATTTAATCCCTGGCAGAAGTCACAGGAATCCACATCCCGGGAAATCCACTTTACTGTCCACTGCTACATCAAGCAGGCATCTAAACAGCTGTAATCTAACAAGTTTAGCTCCATCCCTTCACACATCATGTTTAACCTTGCAGAAGTCAATATGTTGCAAGTGTATGCTCCAGGCACCTGCTTTGCGCTAGTGTGTAGTAAAGGCCACTGCACTGGAGCCAGACTCGGGGCCAGAAAGCTAATCTTTCCTTTTAAACATTTCAAGTCAGATTTGGAGTGAGCCTCCAGTTCTGTGAACGCTACACACACACACACACACAAAAAATAAAAATCAGACATTTACAGCATCTGCACATTAGGCCATGTGAATGCTCATAACCCACTGTGCTCACCACATGTTATTAATGCCCCTTCCAGGCTGCAAGGGAGAAGAGTGCACAACACAGAATTCTGATCCAGGGCACAGACTGGCTCTGCTGGTCCCTGCCCTGCTGGCCTCTGCCCTGTGAGCTTCAGCTCCCTTCTGGGAGCCTGTGTTTCTAGGGCATTCACTGAACATGAAGCCCCTTTCATGACAGGTCACAACCTCATTGCTATGCTTTTCAGAATGTATGTAAACCAACCTTGGCTAAGCCTTGGGATCAAGCACAAGAATACCACAGAGGAAAAAACATTTTGAAGTACTTTGGGAATTATCTGCGCCTTCTACTCCTAGTACAAAAGTCTTTCAAATCACCCTGTGAGAAGCAAAAAATATTTTTCTGGCAGTTAAATATAATTCTTCTGCTCTGCATATGAAATGATTACCACTTAAAGTGATGTGTTTGAGGGTTTTAGGAAGATACAGATTCCTTATCAATCAAATTACTGACTAGATTTTTTTTCATTTTATCACAAGATCCATGTTGCCAAAAAAAAAAAATTGTACTTATTTAATAGTTACTAAAAAAAAATATATCTTTTAAGTAAAATAATATTTGGTCCATGAAACTATATGGAATTAATTGTCTTTTATAAATCAGGAGATGGAAGTCTTAGGGTGAATGTCTCTTCTAGCAATAATGTAACATATCTCACAGTTTAGTAGACTTAGACAAGATACACCTCTAAGTTTATTTGTTTGGAAAAAGTCTGATAGATTTGAAGGGATTGCGATTCTTGCGTATTAAAGCCTTTATTTGCCTTCCTGGAGGGTGTTTACAGGGAAAGAAAGGAGAAATAGTTCTCCCTGTAAATCTAACCAAAGGGAATGTCCAGATATGAAGCAACAGTTTGTCATAGTAGGAAAACTTCGAAATCTAAAAGCTTGGTGCTCTGCATAGAATTACACATGACATGATAACCAGTTTCATGCTTTTGTAATCCAAAATTTGGTCAGCTGCAATGGCGATTGGTAGGTAAACATACTCCTGTCTGGTTTCCCTAAAAATGTCTAGACTCCACTGAGTTTTTCTGAAGTACATTATAAAATCTCTCACATGTGTAGGTCTGAAAGGTACATGTGAAAGATCCGTACATCAGTATCATTGGTCATAGAAGTTGTTAAAAACAAAGAAGCAAACAAAAAAATCAGCTTCTGGGATTTGACAGTGAACCACTTAAAGAATAAACAATCATTTCAGTCCAGAGCGTATTCAGAATATACTGGGATGGTCATACTGGAGAAACTTGAAAACTGAAAACATGGGGAGATAAAATCTGGAAAACACAAACTGGTAAGGGGCACAATGTCTGAATAGCAAAGTATTCAGAACTGGAATGATCTCCCTAAGAAAGCCTCATTAACTGCTTGAGTGTATAATATTTCTGGACTACAATCTGTAGGCACAAAATTAAATTATGCAAATAGTTTTTAACAGATTAGTTAATCTGAAAGGGAAGAGGAAGTCACACAGCACAAGCTGTCTGCAGCTTTAGCGTTGCCAGAAGTCCTCATGTGTGTCACAGCATGTTTAGTAAGTCCAGTATTGCCAGATAACATGATGAAAAGTGGATTTTTGTGATATTCTGCTTTAGTCAAGCTCTTTGTATATATGCAAGTATTTAACAAATAATTGCCCAATGAATGGGAGCCAGAAATATATATTTCCATTCCCTGATTTTACAGGATCAGCAAAATGTCTTGCTCTCTACTAAGAATGGTTCCTACTGCTCCTCAAGTGTGAGAGTTTGCCAGGAATTTTCTACTGTCTTCTCTGGTGCAATCTTTAGAGGCAGGCGGTGTTTCAGATACCACAAGCACTGACCAAAGAGAAATCCACTAATATCTAATTGAGAGATTTGAGAAGATTTTTTTCTTTTTTTGCAATAATAAAAATTCTATAGCTTAAGTTTTAATGCTGCAAAATGCTTTCTTTGGCATCCCCATTACCCAATACACTAACTGTACTGATCAAACAATCCTAATTTAAAATAATCTTATTGCTTTATCCTTTCATCTGTGAAAAAATTTACATTAAGAAATCTGCAATTTCTTTGTCTCTTCTGCTGAATTTTCGTACCTAATTTCCTTGTAATTTTTTTTTAATTATTATTTTCCTGCTTGTTTTACTTTCCTTCTGCTCACTGAAAATATACTTAATTCAAAGAAATCTTTATAGGTGGTTGAAATATCCCCTGTAATTCTACACTCACTGCTTCCTTTTGGTCTTCTGTCTTTTAACTTTTTTATGGCTCTCAGTGTTCTCCCTTTCCAGATTGTTTGTGTTACTTAAAAGCCTTCTGCTTATTGCTTATACTGACTTTTTATATGCTTTAATCACATTGGCCTCTGTTTGCACATTTCCTGTTTAAGTCTGAAAGAATGAATTTCTATTATAACTTCTACAAAAGTATTTCTGTATTTTCCAGTGTTTTGGTGGTGACTTCACAGACATTAAAAGATTTAATGGTTAGTTTTCTTGGCATGAAATACATCTTTTTTTTTTTATTACTTTATATTTTTTTCAATTTCCACAAGTATATCTTCAATGTTATGAATCTATATTATCTTATGTGTATCTGTCATGAACATTCTGGCCGTGACATCTAATACATGCTCATAGAACTCAAATTCAATAAATTATTTTAGATTATTTATTGGGATCGGAAGAATCTGAATCTGGTATCATTCAAGAAACTGAAAAATGTATCTAAACAAACAACCCTGAATAACATACTTATTTCTATTGGTAATAGTGAAATTATTACCATAATAAACACTTTTCAATTGTCCTCAACTGTAAAAATTTTAATAAATTCACTATCATTATTACAATTCTTAAAATGTATTTTTTGTTTGCACTGTCTTTCTTCCCCTGAAATCTGTCTGTGTCTATGTATAGTTAAACATTACTTAAATAAATGAAAAGAGGAAAATATTTAAGGGGCTTTTTCATGATGGCAACCTGCCAAGGCTGTGTGGGTAATATATGCTTTCTGCAAGTTCCAGCTGTGGAGTTAGTGGTGGTCTCTTACTCTCTGGGGCAGGTAATTACCAGAATATTCTTACTAGCTCCTCATAGCTGGGTCAGGAGATCGAGTGCACCCTCAGTGAGTGCGCAGATAACATGAACTTGGGTTGCAGTGTTGACCCGCCTGAGGGCAGGAGGCTCTGCAGAGGGACCTGGGCAGGCTGGAGCGATGGGCCCAGGCCAGTGGTGTGAGGGTCAGCAGGGCTCAGTGCCGGGTCCTGCCCTTGGGTCACACCAGCCCCACGCAGCGCTACAGGCTGGGGCAGAGCGGCTGGAAAGGGCCTGGTGGGAAAGGGCCTGGGGGTGCTGGGTGATGGCCGGCTGGGCAGGAGCCAGCAGTGTGCCCAGGGGGCCCAGGCGGCCAGCAGCACCCTGGCCTGTGTCCCCAGCAGGGTGGCCAGCAGGACCAGGGCAGTGACCGTCCCCCTGCACTGGGCACTGCTGAGGCCGCCCCTCGAACCCTGTGTTCAGGTCTGGGCCCCTCTCTGCAAGGGGGACATTGAGGGGCTGCAGCGTGTCCAGAGATGGGCAGCGGGGCTGGGGAAGGGGCTGGGGCACAGGTCTGATGAGGAACAGCTGAGGGGACTGGGGGTGTTTCTCCCAGAGAAAAGGAGACTCAGGGGGGACCTTATCGCTCCCTACAGCTGCATGACAAGAAGCTGTAGGTAGGTGGGGGTCAGTCTTGTCTCCCAGTTAAAAAGTGACAGGACAAGAGGAAACAGCCTTGAGTTGCACCAGGGGAGGTTTAGATTGGATGTTAGGAAAAATTTCTTCACTGAAAGGGTGGTCAAGCATTGGAACAGGCTGCCCAGGGAGGTGGTGGAATCACCATCCCTGGAGCTGTTTAAAAAATGCATAGATGTGGTGCTTGGGGACCTGTTTTAATGGTGGAATTGGCAGTGCTGGGTTACCAGTTGGAGTTGATGTTCCTTTCCAACCTAAATGGTTCTATGATTCTATGATCCTATGATACACGGAGTCAGAACATTTTCTTAGCTTTTAGCTTAGTAAAACTTTTTTGACACATACTTTACCCATTTCAGGTTCTGAGGCTTAAACGCCCAAATGTGGAAGATGTTATATTGTAAGGATCAAAAGAAAAATAGGTTTAGTTTCCTGATGAATTCGGTATATTTGTCACACATTCTGTATCTTATTTAAAATGAACACCTGTGCAAGAATTCTTATTACTGTTACGTTTTTCTCACTTCCCTGTTCTTTGTATGGATGTGTGCTGTGAAAGCAGTTGTTTGACCTTAATTTGTAGGGGGATTCAGGGATTTTTTGGATGCTATAGTTCATGTTACTAATTTTTGACATTTATTTAATATAAATATGTCCTGCTTTTGACTGCAATAGAGTTCGTTTTCTTCTCAGTAGCTGGTACTGTTCTATGTTTTGGATTTAGTATGAGAATAATGTTGGTAACACACTGATATTTTAGTTCTGCTCAGTAATGCTTATCTAAATCAAGGATTTTTCAGTTTGCCATGCTCTGCCAGTAAGCAGGTGCACAAGAAACTAGCCAAACGGATGTTCCATACCATATGACATCATGCTCAGCGTATAAACTGGGGGAAGTTGGCCAGAACCACTAATCACTGCTCAGGAACAGGCTGGACATTGATCAGACAGTGGTGAGCAATTGTATTGTGCATTGCTTGGTTTTATTCTTCCTTGGGTTTTATTCCACCCTCTCTCTCCTTTTCATTATTCTTATTCTTATTGTCATTATTATTATAATTATTATTTATTATCATTTTATTATAATATTTCAATTATTAAACTGTTCTTATCTCAACCCAGGAGTTTTACCTTTTCCAATTCCAGTTCTTGTCCCCATCCCACTGGAGGCACGTAAGTGGCCATGTTGTACTTAGTTGCTGACTAAGTACAACTTAGGGGTTGTTGTAAACAAAATAATAGGTTTAATTTTTAATTAAAATTTGAGTCATCATTTTTGGGATATTTTAAAGTTCAAGTAAATTATTTAGACAAGATATGATTATCACAGAGCACCCTGTTTCCTATTTTGTTTCAGTTAGTTCAGTTCAGTTCAGAGGCCAAAGAGAGACCACTGCCCCCATATTGCTTTGTCATTATTGCCTTACAGAGAGGGTTTGGGAAATTTAAATCTTCCAGCTCAGTTTATTGCTGGACAACATCAGCAAATACTTTTAGTCCTGCGGAGCAGGCACCATCACTGTAACACTGTAACTGATGTAAACTTCAATGTTTCTTGTAGTAATCCTACAAAAAGCTAGATTTCCTGATGTTTCTAAAAGGTAAGCATAGGCAGAATTATTCCATAGCATTCGTTAAGAAAGTGGGAAAGAGCAGCAAGTATGTATAGACACTTCCACGGCCACTTTCCCAAACTCAAAACCAGAAAACCAAGAAACTCTTGAGTACACCCTCCATGTGTAAACACATCACTAATACTAGGAAATAAAAATCAGCTACTGTGAGATTACATCTGTGAGATATTCTGAGATGACATTCTGAAAGAAGCAGCTCTGATGGAAAAATAAATTTATGTATATGATAAATATACTATAGTTCTGTGCCAGGTGGATGCATTTGTATGATAAAGCCTGAATTATTGTATTAATAAAAGTCCATCTTTAACAAGTAGACACTCCTGTTCAGATGCACAGTGGTAGAAAGTTTACTATGTATATTTAGTTTCCTTTGTTTGAAACAACTGCAATAATTTCAATGGTTTTCCTTGGTTTGGAGCAATAGTGTTACAAAAAAACAAATAAATGTGTATTACATTTTACCTGATAAGCCAGAACCACTTACATGTATTCAGACAACAACTTAAACACATAACTATGCATGATGTTTTTTGTGAATGTCATGGACTGGTATTTGGATAAATTCAGTTCCAGAAGCAAAACTTAATCCCTTTTTCTGAATGAAATGTTTCAGATTAAAATTGAGGATTAATTGGAACTCCAGCAATAAATTGGTGCTTCTCCAGCCTTTCAGTGCCTTCAGTACTTTCTTCTATTGCGAAAAATAATGAAACAAAGATGCTAGTTGTGAAAATTAAGTAGACTCTATTGTAGGGCAAGGCACTAATTTAAAAATAAAAGAAAGTTCCACCTCTCTTTAGTAAAAAGAAAAAAGGAGGGGTGGGGGTGGGGGGTGGGGAGTGGGGGGGAAGAAGCAGGTCAGAAAGTATCCTTACATGGAAAGAGACAAGCCAATGAAGCGGAGTTGGAGAGTGACACTTATCAAGTAACGATAGGGTCCTAAATCTTCAGGGAGAAAATAATCATGGAAGAAATTAATGGGATTATGTACTCTCTCTACAAATAAAAGTATCTGCATGTATTTTGAGAATAGTACAGATGTCATAGATTCATCACCTCATAGCATCAGATTAACATTAGTATCAGTGACATCTGTGACACTGTAACATGTGGACCCTACTCCTGATGTACGAATTAGCACACTATTGTGGAATAACAACAAACTGACAAACATTTTCATACCTAGCTGTCAACACCTAGTTGGAACACCTCTGAAACATCCTCTTTCAGACAGCTTTGGCATATATTCAGAGGAAAAAATGTCATCTGTTTGAAAAAGAAATCTCTCAGTCATTGACTAAAAGGCTTGTAAAATAATATTCCTCAGGGAGTGACTCTCCCAAACAGCAAAAAAAGCTGAGGGGCTGAAGAAAAGTTTTCAGATAGGGGCAGTTTCCTCTTGATCAAAACTCATTGCCCTGTCTCATTAAACTTGTCAGGATTGAAGAGCTCAGCAATCCACTTGGTTCTAAACAACTAATTTTTCATTAAGGGAGCTGTCAGAAATGACCATAATCCTTAATTTGCAAAAATGTGCTTTAGTTCTCTCCAACTGATCCACATAGTCGGCCAGATTTCTATCCTCCAAAATTACAGCAATAAAACATGTCATTACGAACAGAGACAAAATTCTCCAGGTCTGATGCATGAACATCTGCTGTTTGCAGACTTTCAGACTAGCTGAAAGTCCTCTGCTCTCTGCTCAATGACAGTGATACTGTGCCTAGGCCTCCTGTTGGGGGCCAAAACTAAGAGGGGCATGTAGATGTGTGTGTTATCAACAGCAGGGTTTAGATGAGATTAACTACAACAAACAAATATCAAAAAAAGATCCAAAAATGCCACAATCCTCCCATTTTACTCAAATATCACTTCCATTTCGCATTATCAAGATTTCACCCTGGGGTAGATTACCATGCTGTCATTAATATAATCTCGATATCTGGATGAAAACAAAGAAGAAGATGTAAATTTGTATGTAAAAAGCTACATATATCTTTTTCCCTCATGAACACAAGTCAAACCCAAAGAATCAGCTTTCTTTTTTTTTTCAGAAGTTTTATGTAAATGAGGCAGTTAACAGAGAAGAACAGAATAAAAATATTAATAAAACATCCAGATTAGGAAAGAGATGTTTCTGTGTGCATGAAGAATTATTTATAAATTTAATTTTCTTCAAAGAACTTAAGATTGCCTTCATATGGAATCAGACCAGTGAACTGGAAAAGTTTCCTTAAAAGATTTAACTGTTAATGAAGCCTGTTGTTCTCTGTTGTCTACTCAATGTGCTGGATCACCCTGCTCATTAAATAGTCAGAGCACTCACCAGGCAGTTTAGAAGGAAAACCACACGATCTTTAGTACAACTCACAACAGCCATGGCGTCAGTCTTGTCCCATGCTAGGAATCTGGAAGAGAAAGAAGATAGAAAATAAACCCCATGAGCAGCAGTATTATGCACATCAAAGGCCAGGTTTGAGTAGCTGTAAGGGAACTGTGCATTACTCTTAGAATAATCACTCAGAAAACTGCTCCAGTAACTAATTTGTGTTCTCAAAGCTCTTGAGAAGTAGATTTGGAGCTTAGAAAACTGTGGAAATATTTTAAGAGTGCGAACTACTATCAGAAGAGATGTGACCTCATTAGGATATTCCCCCTCTTGCCTCTTCTGTTTGCTTCAAAAAGGATAGATAAGAATGCTTATATAATCTCCTGCAACTCCAAACTCTGTACACGTGTTATATCAGACCTAAGTAAATAAATCCCAAATTAAGATAAGTCTTATAAGTATCACTCAGGTACTAAAGTTAGAGTAGGTCCACCTGAGGATTCATCCAGTGGGTTTTATTCCAAGATGAAGTAAAACCAACCAGGGGTTAAATTTTCAGTGATGGACATTGTTGAATTACCATAGCTAGTTATGATCAAATGCCAGTGACTAGAAAAGTGAAGGTTACACATAGGATTTCATAACTTCCATTTCAGAACAAATTTACATTAGGGCAAAACTTAGCAATTGGTAGGGTAGTTGCGTAAGACAGAGTAGGTTGTTACTTTTCCTTTTAGCTTGTCAAGACTCTAAATCAAATCTTAATTCAAAACTGTTTAGCAAAGTTTTATCTAATGCAGACTTCAGATTTCTAGATTCCTTGTTGTTACAGTATCTTCCAGAAAGTAAATATAGGAGTGGGAATACTTTTCCAGTCTTTGAAAATATTCTCAAAGATTGCATCTTTAAGCTGCTTTATGAGATTTTACTCTTTAGTTAATTGGTTAGCTTCTGGGATAGTCAGAAGTCTGAAATGTATAAAACTTTCAAATTGCTTGTGTGCCAGAAAAAAACGCTCATAGCTAAACAAAACCAGAAAAAGCTAACTTCAAATCCCCATAAACTGGGTAAAGTTTGAAGTGCTGTAATGCAAAGGGTAACAAGTCCCATTAAAAAAAAAAAAAAAAATCTTGAATGAATTGCTCGATTTCAAGACAATGTATACAAACCTAAGTGCTGTGGTTATTGATGATAACAAATTCATGGCCTGTATAGGGTTGTGTATGTGAATTTTCAGGGAAAAGGGAAGGTTTCTGACCAGCTTTCTGGTACTCTGCAAGGATTCCATATACTCTCCAAGTGACATAATGGTTCAGCAGATTAGAAATCAATGTCTAGATAGGAATGTTCCTATCCCATTTTCCAGAGAACACATACTTTTCTAGTGGCAAGGAGGCAGGCAGCCCTGCAGGGTAAAAATTGAACACAAACCCAAAATTCTTTGTTACCTAGATAAATGAAAAGATAAACCATACTGTCAACAAGAAAAGTAAAATGTATAAGCAAAGACTTCATATGGCAGTTTTACATACATCTGGAAAAAGTAATTAGGCCCTTTCTTAAATATTCTCAGATGAAGTCAAGACTATAACCCTCCTTACCCCCACACTGCACATGTTTGTACATAAAAATTATAGAATGGTTTGGTTTGGAAGGGACCTTAAAGACCATCTGGTTCCAAACTTCTGCCATGGGCAGGGATACCTTCCACTAGACCAGGTTGCTCAAAGCCCCATCCAACCTGGCCTTGAACACTTCCAGGGATGGGCCATCCACAAATTCTCTAGGCAACCTGCTCGAGCGTCTCACCATCCTCATAGTGAAGAATTTATTCCCAATACCCAATCTAAATCTACCTTCTTTCAGTTTAAAGCCATTACCTCTTGTCTGATCACTACATGCCTTTGTAAAAAGCTTTCTTTAGGCTGCCTTTAGGTACTGGAAGGCTGCAATAAGGTCTCCCCAAAGCCTTCTCTTCTCCAGGCTGAACGCCAGCTCTCTCAGCCTGCCTTCATAGGAGAGGTGTTCCAGTGCTCTGATCATCTTCATGGCCCACCTGTGGACTTGCTTCAACAGGTCCATGTCCTCCTGACGTTGGGGTCCCCAGACCTGAATGCAGTGCTCCAGGTGGGGTCTCATGAGAGTGGAATAGAGAGGAAGAATCACCTCACTCAATCTGCTAGTCAAACTTCTTTCAGTGTAGCCTAGGATTTAGCTTTCCGGTGTACAAGTGCACATTGGTGGATCATGTTGAGCTTCTCATGCACCAACACCCCCGTGTCTTTCTTCTCAGGGCTGCTCTCAATCCATTCTCCACCCAGCCTGTATTTGTGCTTGGGATTGCTCCGACCCACATGCAGGACTTTGCATTTAGCCTTGTTGAACTTCATGAGGTTCACATGGGCCCAGCTCTCAAGCCTGTCACGGTCCCTCTGGATAGTACCCCTTCCTCCAGCATGTCAACTGACCACACAGCTTGGTGTTGACAGCAAGATGCTGAGGGTGATTTCAATCCCAGTGTCCATGCTGCCAACAAAGATGTTAAATAGTGCCGGTCCCAATAATGACCCCTGAGGAATACCATAATGAAACACAAACATTTCCTGAAACACTGGAAGAAAATATGAGACATTTCTGGGGTCTTGCTGTAGGCTGAGGTACAAATGACTGGGAACTAGCATGCAGAGTAAGGCTATTTTATTTTGTACCATCATGTTTTCAGACACTTGCCTCCAGGCTGCACAGATTTCTTTTTAGAGTTCTTGTTTTTGACTTGCCACGCACATATTTTTAACTGCACTGCTCTACAAATACAGTTTGATTCTTTGTCATCATAGTGTCAGAATGGTGTAGTTAAATACATTCTTCCACTTGCAAATGCTTCAAAGTGAAGACAGAAGTATCAGTAATGTAACGTTCTTAGAAATGAATAATGGGGGGAAGGCGAAACAAGGTGCCATATTACAAGTGTTGTGCTTTTAACTCATGAATATTCAGGTGTTCCTGAACTCATTTTTCCCTCATCTGTGTCAGCGTAACCTGTTAATTTGAAGTGGGAATTAATGTGCATAGTGAATCAGGAGGTGTTCATTTACATAAATAACAACCAGCTAAAGAGAAAGAATATCTTTTCCCCCTCATAACAGGTAATTATTAGGAAAAAAAAAAGAAAATAAATTTATTTATTTACAGAAGGAAATGCTCATTCTTACAAAACCAATCCTCATAGAATTATTTTAAAGGATACTCTTGTTGCAAATACTTTTTATATTGGGGTAGTGCTGTAGATTTTTCAACTATTTGGCAATTTTATGACTATCACAACAAAGCACAATGTTAGAAGGGGTCAATTGAATGGTTTTTTGCATTAAGTATGTTTCAAAAGGGTGCATTTGAACATGGGAGAAAGCAGAAGTATGCTTGAAAGAGGAATGATAGGAAGGGGTGCTGTAAGCCAAGTGTAAGCAAGAGTCCATGAAAGTGACAGCAGATGAAAATGGAAAGGGAAAATGGGAATTACAGATTCTGGGGCTCAAAAATTACAAAAAGCGGATAACGCTAGTGAATTAGGCATAGGTTACAAGGTGAAAATAAAAAGCTAAGGAATTACTTCTTGTAGCAGAATTCTGACTCATATAAGCAAAGCCACAGCAAAGGGCACTGCAGAAACTGAAACATAGTATGATAAAAGTCTGGAGGAGAGTTTTAGCCATATGGCTACTTGGGAAAGAAATACCATAACACCCACGTATTAAGTTATTATACTTACAAAAGCATCAGGATTTTAAGCACATACCAGATTTGAAAATTTAGAAATTAAACAGGAATGTCACAACCGCATTACAGATTTGAGTGATAAGGCGGATGGTAGTACTGTCAATGCCAATCAAGAAATAGAAAAAGTGAAAGAGACAAATAGAGTTTGTAGATTAGGTAAGATGGGAGAGGAGAAGAGAAGCTGATCTGCAAGTTGTTGTCATAGAGATATTCACTAACTTCAGGCTTATAGATTAGATCAAATTTAGAGAGAAAAATTACAGGAATTGCATGAAGAGCCATTGAATTGCCTTTTGATGCTGCACAGGTGCAAGGAACAGCTATACAGAATGGAGATGAATCAGTAGATGACACGATACTGTAAGCCAATTAAGGACAAGATTTTACAAGGAAGAACACAGATGATTTTGGATGAAGATTAACAGTAGTTTTGATACATGTCAAAGAGAAAGAGTCTTAGTAAAAATCAAGTCAAGAGAACTCCAAGAAACGCAGAGCTAAACTTAATAAGTTCTAAAGTGGAGGTAGGAAACTTGACAAAGATATCAGCAAGAGTTTTAAATTAGCTGGTAGATGAAAATGAGAAAGAAGTAAGGTAAATGGGCTATTGTTGTATATTATTTGTACAGAACTGTTAGTATAAGCAATGAAGTTCCTTTTCAGAAGGCTTCAGGCTTGTAAGTATCATATATCATAGCTACCACTAAAAATATGCTACTGTGTCTGAGCACTTAGAGTTGTAAAAACATTTGGTATGACACTATCACAGGTGAAATGAATGAATTAAGTGAAAAAAATAAGGACATAATGTCTATTTTACCTGTACAATTGTATTACATAACTTTTTTTGCAGACTATTATAATCTTGGGATATTTTGAGAACAGTGTAATCAGAAGGAAAAAATCCCATTAGTTTCAAAGTCAGTGATATGAAAAACTGGTACAATGTAAGAGAAAAAGTCAGGATATAATTGTTATGTAATCCTATCCAATACTCCAGGTAAAAGTCACTGACTGATTCTAAACCTAGAAACCTGACAGTTCCCAATCATGTGTGGTATTCCCTTGACAATGGATTCTTAATAACCTACCTGAATTAAATGTACAAGGACAATCATTGCCATGGACTTATATGTTGACACATCTCTTAAATATTTGGCTCCATGTTCAGCAGCAGACAAAAAAAACCCAAACAAACAAACAAATAAACAAAAAAAGCAACACAGAAGGTATTGTGCATCGCTAGGAAGGGTAAGGAGAAATGGAGAACAAGGCAGAGCACATCATTTTGTCCTGAAGACCTTGCCGCACCAACATCATAAGTACTCTGTGCAATTCTGATTTCTGCATCTCAAGGAGGACATAGGACAATTCAAAATGTACAGACAGAAAACTAAAATGATCAGCAGAATGGAAAAACTGCCTTATGAGTTGAGACTGAAAATATTGGAATTTTTCATTTAGGAAGAAGTGGGATGTGGAATATGATCAAGGTTTACAAAATTATGGAAGCAGGTAAGGTGAGTAACATTCACTGAATTCTACAATAACTGATATTCAGTCATTGAAACTAGAAGCAAATTCGTTTAAACAGTTGAAGGAAAGTACTTTTTTAAACAGTATCTAAAGTCTGGAGTTTATTCCTAAATAAAGTTGTAGAGGAAGTATCACCTGATTCAAGTAGTCATTAGGCAAGCTCGTGGAAATTAAGTTCATAAGACATAGGCAGGTAGGAACCTTCCAACATTCATAATGCAACAGCTGTAGACGTTGGCAGGTGTGAGTACTATAGATGACAGAAAATGGCCTGGGTGTCTTGTTAAAGAGCATCTCCCACTGCCACTGGCTAGCTGAATCATACCCAGAGGGGCACATAGATAATATATTTATCTTTAAACAGTTTCCTTAGAGAGAACACTCTTATCAAATTAAACATATGCAAACATTGTATCACTGAAATGTACAATCTGACAGATTTTTGTAGTGCTAGCTGGACTTTCTACACAACTTCAATGCCTTTTCTTTCTGACATGGTATCAAAAATACCCATACCAAATCCTTTAGCATCTCTGATTAACACCAGCATTAGCATAACCTGACTCATCTTTTCTGAACTCTCTCTTTTTCCTCTTGGCTTGATTTCTAGTGTTTTTGTTTATGGTGGGAGTCTTCAAAATGACATTAGCAGAACAGGCCTTTGTTAGGCTCACCTTCTGTTACAAAGTCATTCCACAGCTCTTATCACATAAAAATGTGATCATCAACACTACTTAGAAATAGACTGCCATGTAATTTCTGATTACTTTATTACACAGTTCACTTAGTAAACAGAAATAGAAGTAATCATTCCTGAAAGATTTTGAATCCTAACCAATGAAGAAACTCAGATATGGGTTGTTTTCTGTTAGGTTTTGTACTTACCCTTTTTTACTCATCCTTTTGCAATATATTTCTATCTGGTTTAGTTTGGCTTCTTTGTTTTTCCAGCAGGACACATTTTCAACACTAGTTTAAGGAATTTCCCATTTATTCCTCCTTACCTTACTGTTGATCATAGATCAGCACAATCTTCTTTTCCAGTGATTTGGAAATAATGATGGCCAAAACCATAAATTAGGCCATAAACTTTACTAATATTGTACTTTTTTACATGCTTATCTACACTTAAAACCTATAATTTGATTTTAAAATTATTTAGAAAACAAAACTTTCACTCTTGATAACTGTAAGTTTATGCTAAAAATTCTTAAGCGGATATTAGGGGTTGTGCTCAACCTAAACTGCTAAAGGCTTTAAATAAAGTATACTTTATTTAAGTAAAGTATTTTATTTCCTTAAGTAAAGTACTTTATTTCCTTAAAAACATTGTAGATATAAAAAGAAGACATGAAAGGAACTAATACATTGTTTTATGAAGTGATATAGTTTAAAATGCTTAAAAAAAAAATTATGTGTTTAAATCTTCTAAATTACACAGAGCATTAAATCACACAGAACACTGTCCCTGCTTCTGGTATTGTGCATGTGAGGGCTTGGCAGTGCTTTAGAGGTCTGTAGAAATGCATGAGTGAAAGGAGGAACGATTTACAGCTTTCTGAATTTTAAAACAAATGCCATCTGGACCAATTTGTGAATCCAAGCAGCACTGCTTCAGTTCAGTTCAACAGGGAAGAGTCGGAGTGGGAGTATGGTTACGGAGAGGAAAGCTATTAACCTATCACTAATCTGTATGCTTTAGGAGTCCTCTAGAATTTTTTAGGAGATTCTCTTCAATAGGTTACAGCACATTTGAATAAAGTGGTGCAAAACATTTGTCTCAGTGGAAACCAAGTCCCAGCTTTAAACAGATAACATGTATCCACTTGGCTTCTGGTTTTGGGCATAAAGAATAGTTTAGTATGTGTGGTGCTGTGTGGATTGCACCAGATGTTTATCTCACTTATGTGACTATATTTTGGATCTGCTTGGATGTTGCTACCATCTCTTTAAAATTTCACTTTTATACACACTGTCCTTACTACTTGTTACACCATAGCCTGACTTTCCCAAAGTATGAAGCCAAGTCGTAAATTATAGTTGTCCTCTTCCCATCACTTACCATCTGCTGGCTTTGGACACAATGCAGTATGTCATACTTCCAGCAGTTCACATGTGCTTTGATGCTAGTTACACTAAATTTTGCTGTAGTTCTAGAAATTACCTAAGCAACATTCAGTGACAATAGGCCGCATACATTCACTGGCTCTATTTAGTATAAATATCTGGTAATTTTATGATAAACTTCTGGGAATATTCATGTTACTTATTACACCATCACTTTTGAATGTTCCAGGTTTGTAAAATGCATAATGCATTGGTAGCTTAAAGAAGAAAAATAACACTCTTTTGAAAGGAAAACGATCAGAATAATTCAGATGAAAATGTAGGCTCTTGCTGATTATTTTTTATGCCAAGAATGAATCTCAACTATTTACAAACATAAATCAAGCAAAATATACCTCATGGTTCAAATTTTGCTTCTTTGCCAATTTGAAAAGAATATACTTCACGGGAGTTACTGAAACTGGCTTTCCATTAAAAATATAAATTACAGCGATACCCTGAGAATGGTTAGTAAACTCTAAATTTATGGACATATTCTTCATGTCATATAATAAATTCTGTTCTTTACAGCAAACAAGCTATTACAATCAGATGTCACACATGGCAACTGGGATGCCACTCACATTGTCCTATGTATCATGTAAGCACTAGTTGATCCAGAAAGTATTGTTAGTAAGACAAAGCCTACGCTTTTGAAGGTACTTGGAGGCTTGTTACATCTCTGGGCACCTAAACATCTTTTAAAATCTGCATTCCATAATAATTTTGCTGCTGTGGAACTGATTGAATTGACTCTGTGATTCCAATCAGTAATAAAACTTGACAAGGCACCTAGGCAGGCTTTGACTGACAAGATGTTTCATTACGCAGTTCCTGTGGGGAAGTAACCTTTTCTGGCTGAAGATTAAAATTATTTGGTGCAGAACCAATGTTTAGAGATTGCTTGGAGCCTCAGAGGTGCACTTTAGGACTTTACCCAAAATGTAGCTGTCTACTGAAGTTTCACTTAGCCACTGCCTAGCAGTAGGAATGCCTAAGCTCAGTAAAAACCTGTTTCTAGTCCTCAGGACTATTCCTCCCTGGGGACAGGGATTTGTTGAACTTCTTTAGACTCCTGTCTGATGCCTTCTCCAGCCTGCTGAGGTTCCTCTGAACAGCAGAATGACCATCAGATCTGTCATCCCAATTTCTTATTGTCTGTGAACTTACTTAGGGTGCATCATTAATGAAGATGCTGGGCAATATTGCATATCAGAAGTCTTACAATCATCCAAAATATGGAAAAA
Source organism: Falco punctatus (assembly GCF_963210335.1). Taxonomy (NCBI): domain Eukaryota; kingdom Metazoa; phylum Chordata; class Aves; order Falconiformes; family Falconidae; genus Falco; species Falco punctatus. The sequence goes on from NC_137586.1 coordinate 66,042,397, forward strand.
CTGTCAGGGCCCGGAGAGCACAAACAGACTTTACCAGCCCTGCCGGCCTCCCAGTGACATCACTTGTGGCCCAGAACCTCCTCTCTGCACCGGGTCCCAGTCCTGTTGGTCCGTGCCTCAGTGCTGCCACAGCTGGGCCAGACTCCAGCTCTGCACAGCCTTGTCCTGCCCAGCCATGGGCCCTGCTGAGCCAGTACCAACCCACAGGCATCAGCACCCTGTCCTGGCACAGCCTTGGCCTCCCTGCCTCCATGTCCCTGCTTGGCCATCAGAAGCTGTGTCTGATCCTGGTTCCCCTCACTGGGCCTGGGGACTCCCCACCTGCAAGCTGACATCCCATCCAACCCAGTCACCATGGCCCTGCCCAGCCATCACTGAATCTTGTCCTAGCCTTGCTGCTATAAACTGACTCCCCAGCTTGACCTTCGCCTGCTTCATGACCATCGTGCTGTTGTGCTGCATTGTGATCTGGACTCCTGGTTGGATCTGACCACCACCTCCAGGTCTGCCCTGCTGGCCTCACACAGGTCCTCAGCTCCCTGCCCTCTCAGGCATCAGCCCCGGCTCTTGCTGTTTCCCAGCCAAAACATGAACCAGTTTTGCAGATATTTTCCTTTCTGATACTGCTAAAACAGGCAAACTTAACCCATATATAATACACACATGGGTGGATGCTGCAGCGCTTTCTGCTGGTGCAACCAGCCTGTGGAGAGAGCGATTCACAACTCAATATGTGATTTAAATAGTCGTAACTCATCCAAACCCAACCAATTACTTCCACCATAAGACTTTTTCTTGTAAAAAGTGCCATTCTTGTGTCAGATTTCCACTTGCAAGACTCAGCTTTTTCAGAGAAGTGTTCAAAAATAGGTCAGTGTTTTATATTGCAAAGGTCTTATTGTTTTCCCCCACTTACTCTCAGTAATACTCTAAATGTACTTTCTTACACTTCTAAAAATCAGTGACAGGCAAAGATCAAATAACAGAAGGCAATATTTAGGAAAGTGTTTAGAGTGGAAATCCCTATTCATTACACAGTTGTACTCGGGGTGGGGGGGTGGGGTGGGGCGGAATCTCCATTTGATTCCAATAGATTTATTTGATTATTCTTTTAACTGATAATTTTCTTTCCTCCTATGTGTTTTTTCACCTCCAAAATTTTCCAGAGTGCTACTGTTAAAAGGATTAGCTGATCAGCTGTGGCGAAACAGCAATTTTACATCTTCTTGGTGACAGAGGACGTGGAAGAGGTCCTTGATACTTTCTTTGCCTTGATCTCTCCTGGTAAGACCAACCTTTGGGAATCCAAGGTTCCTAAGATGAGAAGGGTAGCATAGGCCAGGGGTTCCTACTGGGGCCAACAGTGTTTAACATGTTCATTAATGATCTTGATTGTGGGACAGTATGCACCCTCAGCAAGTCTGCAGATGATATAAAGCTGTGAAGAGTCATTGACACACTTTGTGGTTGTGCTGCCATTAGAGGGAACCTGACAAGTTGGAAATATGAGCAAGCGGTTGTCTGACAAAGTTCAACAAAGTGACATACATGGACATTCTGGAGCAAGACCAACAAAGGATCATGAAGATAATTAAGGGCTTCAAGCAAGGACAGATGTCTTAGATGCAGAGAGAGCTGGGATGTTCAGCATGGAGAAAAGAAGGCTCAGGGAGATCTTACCAGTGTGTATAGGTAGCTGGTGCAGAGAAGTAAAGATGAAGACAGACTCTTCTTAGTGGTGCCCGGTGACAGGACAAGAAGCAGTAGGCACAAACTGAAATACAAGAAATTCTTTTCAAAAGTAAGAAAAAACTTTTTTTACTGTGAGGGTAGTTGAACACTGAACAGGTTAACTAGGGAGCTTACAGAGTCTCCATCTGTGGAGATATTCAAAATCTGTCTGGACATGACCCTGAGCTGTGGCTGAGTCTGTTTGAGCAAGTGGGTTAGAAAAGATATCTCAATAGGTCTCTTCCAGCCTCAAAAATTTTGTCACCCTATGTGAATTTGTGATATATACACAGACTTCTTCCTGTGTTCTAGAAGAAATAAACATTGACATCAAAAATATGTTTAAACTGATTGATTGGCAAGAAAATGTGAAGGATGTGGAATGTAAACTATTTTTGGACTGGACACCATTATAAAAGTTTTATTCTATCATTCATGGTGTATGTAAAAAACCTACCAGTGGATTCCTTCAGAGAAATTCTGAAACTTAATTCAAGCCTTCTTTAATTTTTCCCCCTCAATTTTGCAATCTGTTATTTTAATTAACTATCTGGGTGTTTAAACAACTCTTCATTTGCTTATTAATTGTAGAAATGTTACATTTTTATTCCCAAAGACATACATGGCAACATCTAAAGATGGTTCAAGAACTTTCTTGACTTTCAAGAACTCACTGAAGACTTCTTGAAACACCTTTTCCAATGGAGAATAACATTCATATCATCAGGTGTGTAACTCTCTGAAAATTTAATGAAAAAATGGGGATTCCAGTTTATTTAAATTCCACGCTGAGCATATCAAATAAATAAATACTAAACTACTATTACAAAACTCTGACTTCAACTACATTAACATAATTATGTAAAAAAAAAATTTTTAGGCTGCAAAGTCAAATAATTAAAATAAATCAAAGCAAGTACATTATTTCCTAATGCAAAAATGCTGGTGCAACTTTCATTTTGCCATTACACATCAAGGTTGTACTGTGAATGGTGTAGAAGTCCCTTAGGAAAATAAGACTATGCAGTGATGTAACTAATGAGTTTCATGATATATATGTGCAGAAGAAAGAAAAAATTACAGTGGGAGAAAAAGTGACGCTACATAGTACACATAGTTTTGACTTTTTTATATTTAATATCATGAATAGTTATAAGAGGTTATATTTACTATACAAATACATAATGAAGAAGAGATTGTGTAAGTGTCAATCTTTGCCTACATCCGTTGTCTTGGTTTGACTCCAAACCTTCAGCAGCAAAGCACAGACTCCTACCACTTTTAGTATTCAATAACTCCACATAATTATGAACTTAAAGGTACACTTATATGAAGTGTATTTATTTTCTCCTCCCCTTTCAGTAGAATATTACTGTAAAAATACATATCTATTCAACTGTCAGTAATTTTTCCAAGTCAGCCATTAGAATTTAATGCTGTGTTAATTGTTCCAAATAAGAGGTAGAAAATCATGAAGCATAGTTTGCTGTCACTCAGGACTTACTAAATGTAGCTATGATCGGTAAGATTTACATTAATCTCCACATATAAAGAAAGCATATTCTAATTTGTTCTGACTATAATTCAAGATTTATGTTGGGCAATAATTTTCAACACAAACTGTAAAATTTAATTTTAATTGTGTTTAAAATTTACTAGAAGAATTAGTCATAAGACAGAATTGTAAATGTTACCCGCTTATCAGTTGGTTTCATACAATTGTATTTTCTTAATTAGAGTAGTCTCAGTGATGATTCCTGGCTGACAACAGAAGCAACATGCATTCAGAGAAATATTTTCTGTCCATTTTAAAGGGGAAGAAATTGCTTAGTGCTAAACTTAAATCTTTGTTTCAGAACCTTGAATAGGTAGATGACTGGAAGACATACAATCAGGATGTCATTACAAGATAGAATGAAAGCTGCTTTGTTATAAAAATAGATTTACCTGTGATCTTTGTTGATTCCTAACAAATATGAAATTACTTTTATGGAGTCTCAGGTACAAGGCAGTGTAACATTTACTAATAACTTCAGTATCTTTAGGATAAGAATTACAACTTCTGTTGAAATTTGCAAGAAAACAAGAAAACCATAAAACACCCTTTTGTGGGAGACCCTCGAAGAAATACAAATACAAAGAGTAGGTGAAAAGAGAACATCTGTACTGACCACTTAAAAAGAGTGTGCAGTGGCCATTGGCAATGCATTGCCTTGAATTACAAAGCTGTGTAGCTCACTTAAATCACTTTTTCAAAAATATGCCCAGCTTTGCCCATGTTGATCTCCAATGGACTGTGGTAAATTCAGCACTGCTCGTCTCCTCCATATTGAACTATATTGAAGCCAAGTCCATCTCCTTGCCAAGAACATTGATTTACAAGAAGCATCAGAGGGAAATTCTGCTGCAAATTCTGCTGCCACATTACACAGAGGAATAGAGCTACACATCCTTCAATGAGTCATTTGACAGGGGATGTTTTCTGAGGATCTGCTTGATCTGCCAGGTTCATCAGCTGGGTTTACACCGAGATTTATTATAATCTCTGAATAATTGTACCACCAGTCTAAGCAAAAATAACAGGAACCTGCCAGCTGACACACAGCAGCACTAATTCTTCCTCCACAAGTACAACAGCATCAGTTGTAGTATAAAAACAGAGCATTTCACTCAGACTATTTTGCTGGTAATTAGGGCCAGTGCCCTAATTAAAAGATGAAACCACTTTCCTAAGTTGTGCAGTAACAACTGCAATAAAGGGAGGAAATATGAAGATTTTAGTAATGGATAACTAGCTAAGACTTTGCATTTCACAAGGACTCTAATAATGCAATTTCTATTGCATGAGGAGGTCAGCATGTTAGTATACCTCATTCTCACAAAGCTCTGCTACGTGTTTGTCCCAACATACATCCCTGCTAGAGAGTTTTGTGTCTCCAAAAGAGATCTAATTCGTACTCTGTCTTTGCTTTATTTTGCTGTAGCATTAGAGACCATTTCAAACAAAGAAGACAAAATAAAGAAAAAGGTAATTACATTGTTGCAGAACCCCTAGTAAGAACTAATTTAAAGTCCTGACACTCAAAAACTAGAATAACTCTCAGAGCTGAAATGTTAAGCCCACCTTGATGTACAGTGGTGCAAAGTGTTCCTTCCAAATAGCTGAAAACAGGTGTCGTTCATGAATTTACTAGGATACTTATCAACATTAAAGGGCTGAAAATTTTGCTACCTTGCTAAATTTATTGTTTCTACACACGTTATGTTCCTGTTCCAGTTCTGGCCTTAATTACAGAAGGCATTTGTCTTCAGTGGGCCATTCCATTTTAAAATATACATTAACTGCTCTGGATAAAGCTTGGAGTGACCAAAATAATGAACAACAATTTAGCTAGCACTTATTTTTGTCTTCTGTTTTCTAACTGAATTCTGACAGAATCTGCTTGGCTCGTATTATTTCTCTACCGTTTCACCAAGGAGATTTTAGGGTAAAAAGAACTATATCTATACTATTGCCTTGTTATATAACTTTTCATGCACATCTAAGATCCTCCAGTGTTGCAGTTGAAGGGAATAGGTTTCAGAACCCATGCAGAACTACCATGTCAACAAGCAGATTATTGCACTGGTCGGAGAGGAACTGGTATAATTGCTGCATAGATTTGTATATGAAGGAGCAAGAGAAAACAGCCAAAATCTAAATAAATAGCACAATTATTAGATGTTAACTAATGCAAATTGGTTTGAGTTATAATCTGTTTTCCATTTTAGTGCACAGGTCTTAATAATTAGCATGTTTATTGTGATAATACTGCTGTGCTTATGGCCAAGAAGCATCAAGAATATAATTGTTTAATACTTTTACATAAAACTTAAAACATATCAACACTGTTTTTTCCTCAAGAGAAATCACAGTTCTAAAAGAGAAGGAGCATATTGAAATAGGAGAGTGTAATATAGGCTGCAAGAATAGCGGGTTTGCAGGACAAATGAACTAATTGAACAAAAGTCAAGCATCAAGAATGCCAACCTTTTCCCAAGACTTGGTGGGTTTGCCAGTGGACTGGAACACAATCCTGTACCTGTAAAGAAATTGCAATGGAGTCTTTGATTTTTTCTATTGTGTATATATTTATATATATATATATAAAATCAGTTTCACCACCACCCTCTGCTACGTGGAACCAGCTACCAGATGATGACCAAATAAATTTTAGTTTCCAAATCAGACCCCTTCTCTTCTTCTCTTGAGGGAATACTTTGACATATTCATAAGGATGAAGCCTGAATTTTTAAAGTACCAAATTTGGTGGGTACTTAATGTGTCCAGGACATTACGTTAATGTAGTTCTGGACAGTAAATATCATGGTCTCATGTTCAATTAAATGCATAGAAGCTCTTTTATTACTTTGCTTGCAATCAAACAAGGTTTGGAGCACTGTGTAGTTATGTAGTCACATGCAACAATCGTCTACCAATTTGCATCGTTTCTCTTTGTGTATTGGCTTAGGAAAACCACACTTGAACAGTTCTCATTTTTTGTGTTCCATAAAATAAAAAAGATTGATTTACATAGATATATTAAATTTACCAGCAATGAAAATTTAGTATGAAATAGTATTACATAAGAGACACTGGTCTAATGTTAGGAGCCCCAGCACTCCCTTACACCAAGGACATTCCCACTACTTCATCTATTCATCTTGTGAAGTTGTGTGACAGGGTCTGGTCCTGAGTGATGAAGAATTTTCAATTTGTCATTCATAAAATTGACCCTGTTGCTTTGATGGACAGAGAGGTAGTATCATACAGGCTTCTCTACTGTTTTAAACACAGCTTTTGGTGACTTAATGTAGTTAGTTTAGTGAGAAGATAATGTAATTCCTGTGAGCTTCAGTTTTTAGTCACCTACATTCTTGTCATCTAGATTCTGATGTACCAATCAGGAATGTTAAAATATTTGACAGAAACAGTCTTGAACACCACTGGAAACAAATTATTTGAAGATACTGCAAAAACGGAGAAAAAGAATATTAAATAAGGAGGAAAGGAAAGAATGAAATAGATTGTTTGGCAGTTCTGTTTTTTTCAAATGGCCATGAAGACTTACAATGCAAGGTACACAGAAGTTAAGATTTTCAAGAGTGTGGTCCAATGCTAAAGTCATAACTGGACTATATTGATTCAGTACAGAGCATCAGCTAGTGAACATGAAGAATTCATTGGTCATGTCAGTGTTCTACATAACCCTGCAGACTACCAATTCGTTGTGTGAGGAACCGGACAGGCAGTGCCAAGGGTGTCTTCTTTCCCACACAGCAGAAAAATTAATTTTCATGAACAGTGGGTACATGTACATAAGGATATCTGAACAAGATTCTTTTGATTCTGACTACATAGATTCAGAATAAATCAGCTTCTCGCTGTGGCTTCTGACTACTGCAAAGGATCACTTGTATCCCATCACTTTTTTCTGGGAAACTTTGTTGTTTTTTTCTCCTTCCACATACCTTGGACTGATTTGCTCTTTCTAAGAGCTAGAACTTTCTATCTCATGAAGAAAGAATCACTTGACTAAATTTATCAATGACAAAGTAAGTTAGGATTGCAGGAGGCTACAGCTTGACCTTGCTTTCCTTTGACCCAACCTCCCACTCACTGCAATGTTTGTTTGGAAAAACTATACTGTTTGATTTCCAACATGGAAAGAAAGTGCAAAACACTGTCTAAGGTGTTTGGAATTGATGGCTAGCTGTAACGTTCTTGGGTCCTTAGTTAAACCTGACACCTTGAAACACAGATCCTTTGAATCCTTGTTTGGATCTTGTTCCAGCAAGTAAAAACTATGAATTTATGTTGCATCTTACATCAGGGGCTGTGATTTACCTTCACAATATAGAGGAAACAATCTTTTCTGCTATCCACAGTGATCGCCTCTGAGGATGCATCTTGCTGGCTGCATGCTACTATCCACTCTAACTCAAAAATAAACATAGACAAGATTATGTCTCCAGAAGAAGTGCTGCCAGTAGCCGCATAATTACAGCCATCAAAGGGACAGCCAGAAAGATACATTGTACAAAAAAAGAGAGGATAGAAGAGAAATGGAACAGTCTGGCTAATAGTTAAGACAGTAGAAGG